>NC_134180.1:36969018-37149018 GCF_964188355.1 Buteo buteo
AAAAACCACAACAGCAGACCCTCAGTCTCCTGAGCTACCTTACATACCTCAGCTTCACAAAGTTTGAATTCTGATCCCAGTCCAAATATAATCTGAATTCACCTGTACAAATCAACATCTGTGCTAGAGCTTTTGCTGAAGCCTCATACCACAATACTGAAAGCAGAATCCAAGATTTCCAAAGGCGAAGAGGGTAAGCCAAGATCGCATAAGGAATTGAGATCTGGCCTCTAATTAATGCCTTGAATTTTAAATCTTCAGATTACAGGTCTGTGTTTTGTCTCTGAGCCTGTAAGGAGTTCTGCGTGGTGACAGGAATTTGAGCTGTCTGGTGCTCAGTACAGGACCTGGGTACTTCCTTCCCATTTTGATTATTTGGCCTTGGATCTCTCTGATTCATAGAATAAAGTAAATGAGACTGAAGTGAATTTTTAAAAGGCTCTGTTATTTCTGTCTAAGCTAATTGTGTAATCCAGTTCTGTGCAGTAACAATCACATACGTTTTCTGTACTAGGTTCAGCCTTGTACACAAAACCTTTTCAACACAGTTCTTTTAATATCCCTGTGCCTACACAATTCCAGTGCAATCCAACAGAGTGGGCTGGCCAACTCACAACTGGTGGCTGTTGATTTTTTTGTTTGTTTATTTGCAGATCATCAAGAGCATGTGAAGAGTGGGTATGTGTGAAAAGAACTGCAGACTGAGCAGCTTAAAATTGGATTGCTTGAGCAAAAAACACTCTTTCCCTGTTCAAAATTATTCAGGACTGAATCCTGACCTCAAGGTAAAGCAGAGAAAACCGAATTTGAAAAGGAGGGCATCTTCAGCTGGGTATAGGAGCAAGTTCTCCTTTCCCAAGCCAAAGAGGACCAGAAACATCGTTCTGCACTGCAGCCCTATAGCTGTTGGGGTATCCTTTGTATCTGCTTTATCTGCAGTCAGTCCAATACCTACTTGCTAAATTTCTTGCCCACCCTCTATTTCACCAGATGCGGTAAGGACTGTACTGAAGCACAGCTCTGCAGGAAACACTGCAAGCCATCTATCAGGGAAACATGTCTAAAGTCGACAGCCCCATACAGCTGATCTGGTCTAGTTCTGCTGGCTTCTGCAAGCCTGGGGATTTGAAAGCCTCTCATCTAATGCTTACTCGAAATAATGGATAGTCAGAGAAGCACTGTGGCTTGGAAAGAAAAACTGTAAAGATTTTAAATGCTCTTTCTTCCCAGCAAAGGCCTGTATTAGCTTCACATTGAATAATAATTATGGTATCTCAGAGAACAATTACAAGCAAAGAACCTCAAAACTGAAACAAGAAGGCATTTTTGACTTAGAAGTCCTGACCAGCCTCGGTGGGCTTCACCTCCATCAACAGGTGAAACACAGCGTGGAGAGCCCACTGGGCACAAGGCAAAAACTCCGAACATCTCCTATCCAGTCTGTTGGCAATAGAGCAAACCAGAAGCTAGCGTGGAAGAAGAGCTGGAGAATGTGTGCCAGAAGACTGGTAGTTTCAGTCCAGCCCTGAAGCTCAGCTGTCTCAGGCCAGCCACTCTGGTGACATGGTGAAAAGCTTCGTCCCACAGCACCACAGCGAACAAGGTCAAGCTGTTCCCAACCTCTCCTCCAGTGAGTCCTGGAGCTGGAGCTAAGGCAGCCTCTTTAGTGCAAGTGAGAAGATTTACAGTGTGGACAGTGGGTGAGGCTTGAAAGTGGGCATCGACTACAATTAACTGAGCGCCTGAGGGACTCTGTCTCAGTGAAAGCATGTTAATACAATTCTAAAGTGCAGGAGTGCTTTAACAGTGCTCTTTAATCAGGTTGAGATGACCTATGAGAAAATGTGAGATGACTGTGGATAAATGGTCCATATGCTGAATACCAAGGCATTTAATGAAAAATTTCCCTTAATAGAAAAATTTTCCATGCTCACTACTTTTCATTGACTACTTTTTTACAATTGTACCCATTTAATAGCAACTGTCATTAAGTTATTTTCTATGTAACATCAACTGAAAATCATTTATTTCCTGCTCCAAACAGCAATTAATGCCAATTATTTTACACAGCACCATGGACTGCTACAGATTTTTCAATTTTCCACTCAGCTTCTCTGTATAATTTTTGGTTTTTTAGTTTAGTTTCATAATTTTCAACTATTTGAAACATGAGGGTGAAGTGGTGATTTCATCTTTTTTGGCAAAAGATAACCAAAAAGGCACAACAATTAGAGCAGCAGGAACTACCTAAACAAAAGAATAAGAAGGATCCACCACTGTCTTTCTGATTTTAACTTAGGGAATGTCAGTATTTGTAACAGAAAGTCCAAGACACGGCTGTATTATACTGAAATGGACATATGGCTTTTTTATACTACAAATACAAGCTTCTTACATCATACTCTTCCTGTGATGAGGTGGCAAATTTGAGACCCCAGGACTGCTTTCTCTCTTGATGGTAGTAAATGTTACACCTTGAAGATTGCTTGATTGCAGGGATTAAGGTCAGAGCTCTGATGTGCAGTGGAGACTGGATCCAAGGATTGGTTCCAGAAAGAGTTAATTCTTTGCTTTGACTTAGCTCTGGTGTAACTTGCTCAAGGTTGAAGAAGGACCAGCACCATCTGAAAATTTTCTGAATGTTTACTTTTTTCCAAGAAAATGTATTTAATTGTTACAGTTAATGGAAAGGAACTTCTGGTTTTTTGAACATTAACAGATGCTAGGTTTTCATTTTGCTGATGAAAGTTAAGACATCTTCATTTTTTTATCAACTTCTTAGAGAAAAAAAATGTATTTTCCTGGTTTGCTGCAGATGGATTTTGTGAATTCCTTTTCCAAATGGTTAGTGGTTGCTGACACTTTACAATCATTAGCTCTACCCTGATCTACTGTTGCCTCCTCTAAGTCTGTGAGACTTACAGAAGGACAAGAAGAAAATACTCCAGACAATGTCTTATGTGGCAGGCCTTTGAACTAAACACTTTCTCCCTAATCCTCATATTGCTTGCAGAATTTTACCCTCAGTCACTAAAATAATAGAAAATCTTCCTTCCGAAAGTTTTTTTAATCAAACAAAATGATAGACCCATTTTTTATTCTTGTGGCTAAAGTCCAAAAACACACACTCTGTCAATGGTGTTGAATTTAGCATTTTTGTGATAAAGCTCTTTGAGCTTCTTTTCAAATAAACATGTACAGCTTTAAATGAATAAATCATGCAAATACATGTTAATGTATACATAAATTAACACAACATAATAAGGAAAACGAAGAAACAAGATTACAAATTTTCTGCACCTCCAAAATATGAGAGTGATATTTGCTTTAGAAAGAACAAACTCATTTAGAGGAAAAGCTTATATAGATCCAAACAAACCCAAATCACCAATGAAAGCTAATTTTATGTTCAGCAAAGAAGGAAGATGTGCTTCCCACTACAATAGACAAAATCCAATTAAATTAGGCAAACGTAAAAACACAGAAACAAAATTTAATTTAGTAAATAGAATCTCAGAGTTGAATTCTGTTGTCCATTCCACGTTCATAACCCTCACGAAATGAGTTAGAGATTCTGGGGAACAGAATCCGGTGTGTGTGAAGAATGGGGGCTGTTGACAGGAGAATCTGCCTCAAAGATTCAAGTTTTCAGACAGACTTTTCATGCAAAGTATGTATTTTCTTTTCCCTGTCTCACTATTACCATTTCTCTTTTTCAACCTTGAATGTTTTTAAATTAAGACAAAAAATAGCATTTGGGGAATAGCGCTCAAAAGACATCATCTCAACGTGCGTGCTTCATACATATGCCCTATGCAATAGGATGAATTTTTCAAAGCACTCCCCCTTTGCCTAACTCTGTTCCCACTAAAGTAAAGGACACATTTCAGCAGATACAGAATTATTCATTGCTGAGTGCTTTTGAAAATCCTGCAAAATCCTGCCCCGTACTTTCTGTTACCGCTCTTACCAACAAGCTGCTGTTACTATGAGGATCATAAATCTGTGGTTTATGAGGTTACAAAGAATTTCTGCCATTGTCTAACAGCCACAGATGATAGTTTTCTAAGGTAAACCCAAACTCCAGCACAGTACTGCCAAGTTTTAAAGAAAAACATCTCCTGATAGATAGACTATAATGCTGCTTACTACCACATATTCAGGGGTTAGTTTATCAGTATCAAGCATATTTTGACAAATGATATTCAGTTAGCAAAGACCAGGTTTCTGCCAAATTCTGCTTTCTGTTCACAAGAATCAAACTGTATAATAAAGACACCTCATGGCTCAGAAATGTTCAACAGAAACATTTGCTTAAATCAGCTGTCTTTCACCCTGAACAACCTTCTTGAGAAGAGCAGAAAATTCAGCCTAAGACTCCCTGATAGTCATTTGAAGATGTAAAGTTTTATCATAGGCAAGCAGAGTATAAAGTAAGGACACCTATCTGATGCATCTCATCTGTCTAATGCATTTGCCAGACCCTTATCACTGCACCTAGATGCCACAACTGACTCCATTTACTAGTCAGTTTTGATACATGGACTCATAACATGGTTCTCCACATTACCACTTTAAATATCTGATTGCTTATCTGGAATGACAGCCCTGTTAGAACCAATTCATTCTTCATAGTGTCCTGGACCTTGGCCCTTTACTTAAGCTAGAGTGAAGCAGAGCAGATTTTTGTTTGCAGCAGTCTTATGCCTGCTGGGACGCTGCCCTTGCCGATGCGTCAGCCTTTACATAGATGCATATTGTTATCTTAAAATTCAATTCAGCATCTGAATATAGTAAGTGGCAAAACTCTTACTATATGAAATGTTAGTTGTTCAGATTCTGGTCTCTTCTTTACACACAGTGGTTAAAAAACAAGCACAGACAAGAATGTCCTACTGCTCAGACCTCCAAATCACCCAGCTTCCAACCATTTCTTTGGGTGTCTGAGGCTAATATTGACATGTCAGAAATGTTAAGATATGTTTCTCCTTCAGTATAAAGAATATGCAATTTCCTGACAGACTTCAGTACTGAGCTGTCAACAAAAATATCAGTACAATAAAGCTGCAAAGTTAACAACCCTTTCTGTGATTTCTGGTGATGTCAGTAGTTATTATAAATGACTTTCCAGTTAATTACCTGTTTTGAAAATTAAGGAGATTGGGGGTTCACAGCTGCTCCAATAAGTAGCTTCAGTGCCCGCCTCATCCCATTGAGTATGATAAATAATATATTCTCTACCACCCAGACTGCCAGACAGTGGCTGTGTCAAACTCCTCAGAGAGCACACTTTGTCTGCCATGTGTTATAGGCAACATTTATGACAAAAGTAGAAATTAGATGGTGGTTAATCTTGCTTCTCTGTGTCCCATGTGGGGCACAAGCACAGTTGTAGTGTGGCTTGCTGGATGACAGTCAGAAAAAATGATCTCAGCAAATTGTGTGTACATCAGGATACAGCACAACGAATGACTTAGGAAATTATTTTTGGAGAATTGGGCAATGAGGTAGTCTCTTAAAAGAGAGACAAGGTGACGGAAGAGCAAATTTTATTTCCCCTTGAAAAAAAAAGCAAGCTTTACATTACAGTTAGATCACAGTGAAAAAGAATGAAATCATACTGCTCTGGGGTTTTTAATTTGCTTCTTATTGCTGCTTAGACTATTCAGCTTGCTGATCATAATAAACTCTGTTATAATGACAGCACCAAAAGATGGATCCAGCTTATAAAAATACTACTAAAGTAATAGCAGTAAGTTCTGCATTGTAGTTCATGTGAAATGCAAAAGGAATGATTCTCATTTCACTTACATAGGTATAAACAAGGTAAATTCGATAGTCACGGAAGACTGACAAATTAAGGCAAGTGAGATCAGAATTGGACTTACATGTAGGCTTTCATCATACCGTAACAACACAGGACACAAATCAAAGTTTTGCCTGAAGTAAAACTCTGAGGTAGTCCCCAGTAAGTCTTATCTGCTTCTAAATGAGATTTGATTCAGCTTGCAAAGTAACTTAAAGTCAACCCCCAGCTGTGATTTCCCTCTGCACAATTTTTTAAATATATAATTATAGCATGAAGATCATAAGAGGTAGTATGAGTTTAGAGAATCATGATTTTCTAAAGAAACTTGCTGACTGGAGTTACAGATTCCTTATATCAAAGCACAAGGAGAGGTAATACTGGTATCACTTAATTCCTCAACATCTCCTGTCTAATACACCTCATGCCAAAAAGCAGTACCATTCATGACCAGCGATGCCTTTTATCATTTAGACTCCCGCTTCCAACAAAACCCAGTGTTTGTATCAAGGAATTGGGAGCTGTGGCTACACTTCCTATCAGAACTGTCCCAACTTCTATGTTTCTGCCCATGGTTGTTGCATTTCACTCAAGCAAATAAACACATCGATGCATATGAACACCACAAGGAGCATTCTGTGCATAACATGTTCTGTATAAGACTGCATTAAGTGTACAATAACGCATGGGCCAAAAGGTATTAACTCCTCTTGGGAGTTTCTGAGAATTCCTGGGAATTCTTTCAGGAGTAGGAGAATTTTCACTTTACTTTGATCAATCTTCTATTTCCTCCCTGATTTTTAATGAAATGCAGGAACTTTAACTCCTAAAAGTTGATAACAGCTAGCATCCTTTTGCTTTCATGCTTCACATCTTTTCATTCTTAAGAGCCTTGCCAATCTTGTTTTGACCCTCCAGCTCTATACTTCCTTCTGTCTGTTGATGTGGTGACTGGTTTACCACCACAGAAGAATAGTCATATAAGAGATCACTTGCCATATAATAAACTTTAAAACTTAACATCTCTTTCCAGTTCTGTATAGAATACAGTTATTCCCCAAACACACAACTTCATATTGGCTAGGCTGGAATAAACAAACCAGCCTCCTGCATTCTCCTCTGAAGATTTTCAAAGGCTCTCCAGCACTCGAATCAGGAATCACATTGATTTTCAGTAAATCCTTTCTCCTAATTCCTCTAAAGCATTTCAGAAAACCTCCTGCCATAAGCCTCAGAGAACATATGTAGTGCAATCTTAGGGACATGAAATTGGAGATGATGTTAAAAAACTTTAATATTTGCTATACCAAGAGCATGTTGACACAAATACCCAACATAAATTTCTCTGTAGAAAGACACAGGGTTACAAGGCTATAGCTTTACTAAAATGGCCTACTTGTTATCATGAAATCTATTGATAGGTTTTCATTATGTAGACCTATCTTTGCCTTCACGGGAAAGATCCAGAAATCATAAAATTTTTCTTCTTTAATTTCACAATACAAGGCCTTTAGCTAGGGTGACAATTTTGGTCTGTAAGACCGTAAATATTTGTCTATTCAAAGGCAGCATTTATCTTACAAAGGCACACATACCAGTTTTGCCTCTGACAAGTTCCTTGTTTATTTATTACTCTAATAACAAATAGACTGTCATCCCTGCTGGGCCTCAAACATGAACTAAATCTGCTGACACAACTGATTGGGAGTGGCTGCAAATTATTTTATTAAAAACTGTGCAATAGCAGATTCACGGTGGGGAGAATGTTTAAATCATAATTCTGTTAGTGACCTATATATTCCATAGTAACAACATTCAAAGAAACTAGAAACACTTTTATAACCCTCATGTTTATACTGCAGCGTTTGATTTTCGTTTTGTCCAAACAGGAGAGAAGCAGTGAAGGGGAGACAGATTTCTTTTGTGTTGAGTGCTCTGTGTGCACACACACCAAGGGCAAAGCACAGCATCTTAATTAGATGGGTCCAGAGGCTCCAGCAGACAGGGGAGAGTGACAGTCACTGGACATGCTTGATAGCTCTCTCTAAAGCAGTGCAGAGCCTTTCTGGGAAAAGCAAGACAGATCCATACATCTCCAATTTTGGAGAGCTGAGCCAACCAGAACATGATAGGAAAGGACTAGAAGTAGGCGAGTAAAAGATCCTCTGCACAGTGGGTGATAACAGTCCTAAGACACGTTATGCCTTACCATGTCACCAGCAGTGCTGGCCTTAAGGTTCTTCAGCCTCTCGGACACAGTGGACACTGGGGAGGAATCATGTGCCTGACAGCACTACCTGGCTCTGGAGACATGGGTCCGAGGCAGGGCAACCCAGCAGAGACCCACCCCACTGCTTAGTGAGTACTGAGGCACTGGCAATTACATACAGTAAGAAGAAAATTGCCAAAGAATTACCACATAATAGTTCTACTTAGTGGTATCATTCACAGACACTTCAAATGCTGGACGCAGGTGTTTGCATATATGAACAGTCTGGTCCTAAGAAACAGTATGTGGCACTCATTGTCTCGACTCCCTCCAAGGCTTACTGCCTTCTGGGCTGTTACAAAGGTCTCACCCAGAATGAGCTTTTGGAGCAATGGAGATTTAGGAGAGGTACAAGAGAAAGGGAACACATTAGGAAAACATAAAATTAACTCAGTCCTTTTGTAAATCACCTCCTTGCCCTGCAGCTGTCACTGCAGTTCACAAAGCTGTGCACTAGAATGAAACTCCTCTCTTTCCACATTAGTGCCATAGGAGCTACACAACCTTCAATCTCCCGGTCCATACAAAGAGGTGGACCCCTAGCTGGGCTGCACACCTCTTCTAACAGGCTTAGCTCAGAGGCACTCCACACCAACCCCTGCCAGGCATTACTGCCTTCTCTAGTTTGTCAGCTTGGCTATGGTCAGTACTGTTTCAGCCCAAAAGAGCCAGACTAGCCAAGATGTACTATTTAGCACATTTAAGTCAAGCTGGGCTGTATGGTAAAGAGAAACTCTTGAGACTGACATACCTTCAATGAGAAGAGCACATGTGAAGACAGTGAGATCCTTGTACACTTGGATAGGCAAGCCAGAAGCTGGGCTGGAGAAACAAAATGTCATATAAAGGCTGCTCTGCTGCTTAGCTCCGCCTGGGGGGGGGAATACTTGGAGCCCCACACTGAGCGAAGGATGGCTGCCTCATACAAATCTGGCAACATTACCAGCAAATGTCTGTGGGGAAGAAGAGTGAAGCAAGGAGAGGATTGTGCATCAAAAGGGTATCTCTGACCAGATAGGTTTCCTGGGATTAAACCATTCACAATCAAGGAGGTGCTTAAAGGCACAAGTAATCATTAACTTCACTGAAAATGCTTTTATAGTCATGCCATTTATGTACTCAGCTGGAAATCTCTGCATCATTTAATGTTTCTTAAATTTATAGTAATACCAGTGGTACCTAAACCGTATGGTGGCCTATGCACAGAGGGGAATTACGTGATACCAACCTCCTGGTGGCCTTCTCCCTCCCCATATTTATTGGCTCCTATGCTGGACAGATTCTTACCCTGCACTCTTTACTGTAATAGATCTTATAGTCACTTGGTCATGTGGTTTGTGGCATTTCCAAGGAAACCTCTCAGCAATTATTTCTGGAGATGGAAAGCAGTCTTTTAGCATGTCTTAGTATCTATTCCACATACTTTATATTATAACAATTTATTCTGCAATGTGATTACATGTTGGCATAAACTCTGATTAGGGCTTTAAACAGGAACTAACAGCAGTTATGTTGAATATGTTTTTCATCTGATGATGCACAATACCATTGATTGGATGTAGATTATATTCAGCATTAACTCCAGCTATATAAAAATATCACAAAGGAAAGTCTATCTCATGGCACAGAATACTCTTTAATTGCATGGATGATCGGTACATGTTGTGACTTCTGCTTTTTTTAAAAATCCTGTACACAAGAAAAGTCATGCCTGTAAGAGAAACATTAATCCAAGTAATTACCAAGCATTGTTTACTTTTCCTCATAAATTCTGCAGTTTCTTGATTTTCACCCAGGCTGTACCATAAAGCTAAAGTGATATGGGGGGGAGAGGGGGGGAAGCTGGCTATGTCGTTGTCCAAAGATTAAAGTTCATCATGTCAGGATTCAAGAAATGTATTAACTGTTTCTTGCTGGCTTCAGATGCATTGCAAAGCTCTGATAAATTGGGTTTTTTTCATAATACCCCTTGAACCTCATATCTTCACTGCACTTTATACTTTTGCCATCCTACAGTCTCAGAGCATCTTTAACAGATCTGTACCCCTTGGAGAAATGTCACTAAGTGTCCAATTTATTTGCCCATGCTCGTGGAGCTTGCAGGAGAACAGAACTGAATGAGGACAGATCTCTAAGTTACTTTCTTAATCCCTGGAAACCTAACTGCTTTTGGCTTTGCAGAGCTGAGAAAGGAGGCTGGGAAGATAGGTATTTCAAACTCTCAGTCCAGATTTGATAGGATGTACATGACAAAAAAAAGTGAAGAAACTAACAGTGATATCACTACAAATTTAAGAAAGACTAAGCGATGCAGAGATTTCCAGCTTAGTCCTCTACGTAGCCAAAAAGGAAGAAAATACCGAACAGGTAAATATTAAAAAGTAGGGTCAAATTCAGTCCTTCCTCAGCATCATCAAAGATGATGAGGATTTGCAGCTGTGGAATGAAGGGAGTGGAACCATGGTATGTCTTTGGGAAATTTTTGGACCCACTTCTGCTTCTTTTAGTCCCCTATTGGACAGTTTACTCTTCATACATTTGAGTGAAAATGAATGAGGCAAAAAGTTAGAAGGAGAGGTAGGGAAGAGCTGACCTGGTAGGGACAGGACCAAGGGGGGAGACACAGGAAGCACCTGTATTTCTGAGAAATACAAAGAGGAATTTCTGTTTCCACTGCAATTTACCTACAGCCAGTTATGAAGCCTGCATCTTCCCTCAGGCCAGGTCTAGGATAGAAACTTGTACCTGTGCTGTATCACGTGTTATGCCAGTTAACTTTTAGTAAGTTAAAGCTCTAATATAGTCTTGGCTTATACTGGTACACTTCTGATTTTGCTAATTATATTATGGGCCATGTGTCCACCAGGAGGACTTGGCACTATAGCTATATCAGCAAACCTTTTTACCTTAATTTAGGCCTTACAAAATACAGGTTGGGGAGCACATCTTCGGTAGATGGAAAAATAGTGATTATCAATTGTCTTAGAGAATACTCCATCAGATCAGATGCTCTGAGTCATGTTACCATCTGCAGGTAGAATCAATTTCAGACAGTTGTAGGAATCAAAACTAAAATAATTTTAAACGCATTTAAATAGGCACCATCCCACCTAAAATATACATGGCCATGACTGACTGCAGTGGTAAACAATATGGTCATCTTGCACATAGCAATCATTTAACTGTGAGATAATACCTGTGTATTTTATCAACAAGGCTCACTGCCCTCTGTTGGGAAGATGCCTACTGGTTTGCTAATTGTAGCTTCCTTTGCTAAAAAGCATGACTCCATCTCACACTTACTGCTTCAGGGTCTGCTTGAAATAGCAGAAATTTCTGCTTTGCCTCCACTTACTTCGCTCCCATTTGTCATCCTGTTCATGTGATTTTAGTTATCAATTACATAAACATTCCACTAAGAACCTGCATGCCAACAAAAAACAACTCAAGTGCACTAGCAAAAAAGACAGACATGAGGTGGCACGTCTGTTGCGCTTATCATTTCAGAGCCAAGGGGAGTCTTACAGCCCACTAAGATGACAATTGGTTCCTTAGCTTTGATTGTGCTTGGATGCTAAGATCATTAACTTCATTTCACGTAAAACCAAACTGTCAGATTATTTTGATAATAATATAAATGTTACGCTCATCAAGTACCATAACAAAAAACGTACATTAAAAGCATAGGTGAGCTTAAAACAGGTACTCCTTAACTACAATATCTTTCTTTGCATTGGATTTAAGTGGCTGCAAGCAAGGAAGAGTTTGGCATCATAACCCTGTGTTTTACCAAATGTTACAGCTTATAGATTTACTTCATCTCAGGCTGTGGAATTTCAGAATAAGCCAGGCAATTAAAAAAAAGGTAAAAAAAAAAGGGTTTATATCTTATGGGAAAGTTTCTTCTCATCCTCAGCTCCTGCAAAATACTGGTGGTATTATTTTGCACTTACAAATAAAAGTTCTCTCCTGAAAATTACATACAGTGGAAAGACAGCAAAATCAAACAAATAAATGGGTGGAGAAAAGGAAAGAGGAGAAGATACAGTTATGGTATTGGAAAACAATTCTACTCATATACAGGAGGTTACAAGTAAGCCAGCTTTTAAGTGATACATAACTTGAGAATGTGCACTTACTCTATTGATACAAGCACTTGTTTTGACCATTTAGGTCATGATTTCTGCAGAGAAAATTACCAAACGAATATGCAGCAACAGAAGAGAAGAAGGGACTCCAAGCCTTCCCAAAACTATGCCTAATGTATTAGAAAAACTAATAGTTAGTGAACAGTTAGCTGAAAAGAAGACAGCACCTTTTCAGACAGTGAAAGTTTAGTGCAGAAGCATTAGAGATAAAGGTTTCAATTTTCATTGGTGCCATTGTGTCCACTCATAGTAACATGGTCAATGGACCAGAAGGGAATTATTTCATTGAGTTTTAACACAAGGCAAAGAAATGCCTTTGAAATTTTTATATGCATCTCATCCAAGGTAACAAAAAAGGAAAAATGCAGTAGAAGAACAGACGACCTTGATGTACTTATCAAGAATAGCTCAAGTGCATTATTATGAATAGGGTTCTGCAAGGATTTTAACCATCATAAAGACAGTAAGCATAGATAGGCAATTGTAGAAACGTACAGACACTACCAAGATGCTATTAATAAGAGTAGGAAGAAAGAGACTGATATAACACCCACCACGGAAGAAATAAAAGTACCATCAAAATAACATGAGAATGTGCACTTACTCTATTGATACAAGCCCTTGTTTTGACACTGAAAGCTGGCGGTTCCCTGACAGCAGAATGCATTCCTAATCATAGAGCAGGCTACACGGCGTTTTTTCAAGTGATAACTGAGAATATTCATCTACAGAAGTAAGAATGTCAAAAGTGAATTCTTTGCATGGTTTAGTTCTTCATATATTTAGTTCTTTATATATTTTATTTTTCCTATTTGAATTGTAATGAGCACCAAACTACACAGAAGACCACCTTTAGATTGCTTCTCAATACTACACTGACCCACAATTTTTTACAAAATTATTTCTTTATATTGACAATATTCAAAGCAGATGGTGTCTCTACTTCTTACAGTCACATCACTTAAAGGAAGTCTTCCTTTTTTCTAATAAAAAATTATCTGATAACTCTGACTACAATATATCACCTTACTATTTATATATCATGCCTAATACCATAGTGCTTTGGGGCCCTGTTCATGATGGCCCTAATCATCCTCTGTGACAAGCAGACTTCTGTTTGGACTTGGATTTATTGCTGTAGTTTGTTGGTTACCTAAAGATTAAATTGCCCTCCTGTTTAAATAAGGGGTCTCAAATAGATGCTCTACATTGTAGCAGAGAACTAACTGTTGGATCCATTGTACTTTGACACCTTCTCTTCATTTATCAGCCACAGACTTTTTGAATTTAATCATGTCAATTTTCTGCTTGCTCTTTCCTGATCCTTAGGAGAGGTTTCTTCAACTGGCTGCATTATCAAATCTTTAATAAAGACTCTGGATAATTTATATGCAAAATGTTAATAGCTATCACATGTCCTGAGGTTCATCTGTTGAAACACATACCACAAAGAAGAATCAGTCCATAGACTATGAAGGTAGACACCCATGGCTAAAATATGTACTATATAGTAGTGCATACAGTCTGGAATATAATCTATATGACAGAATATGAGAATTCAGACATAATGAATACCATTTCACAGAAGTACAGATTACACTGAATTAGAGACACATACTGAACTCAGAAGAATTCTAGAAAGCTGCAAGAGAAAACAGTCTGATGTGTGAATTAGTTATCTGACCTCTGCTTTGAAAATGTCATATCCCAGTCAGTTCATTTCATTAAAAGACTGTAAAATCATGAACATAATCACAAATGCAATGTTTAAGAAAAATCTGATGTGAACCTTTGTACTTGGGTCACACATAATGTAATTCAGTTTTACTCTCTGCTTAATGCAATTCATATACAAAACCATTACACAAAAATATAAAGCATGGAGGGACAAACTCTGTTCCAAAAGAACAGTAACTGTTCAACCAAAGCATTTAAACCAAAATGGATAGGGTCACTAATCACAGCACAATGCTACATCACCTAATTGGAGATTTTGTACGACTAGATTATAGCACTAGATTATAGCATGCATGACAAAATCATATCACTCTGGTGGCAACACTGGAGACAGTAAGCCTTTTTTAAAACAGTTAATTGCTTGTACTGAGATATCTTTCAAAGCATATACTTGTCCCACTCCAGCAGACATAAGAAAATCCTTGGAAGTTGTAGAAACTCTGACTTTGTTGCTGACTTTTGCTGTACTTTGCCAATGAGCTAAATAGCTTTGCTATATGTGTACCCAGATGATCATTCATGCTCATTTGTGATCAGTTACAGTATCTTCATTTTAATGCAATAAATATCAGCCTATGTTGTACAAGACAGCAGGCACTGCTAGGAATATATTACGCTGGATGAATAGGATTAATAATGGGCTTTAGCGTTAATCATTCTCCTCTCCTTACTTGCATGACCGCTTCTCTAAATTTTTTTGTTTAGAGACATTGCTTATATAAAGTGTGTTTGTGCCTGTCTTTCAAAGGTTTGCATTGCATTCTGAAAATAGTTATTCTCCCTACTCAGCATTTTATATTTATAAACACACTTCACAAAGCTTTTGTTAAGGATTGCCTGCACCTATTACAAGTCTGTAGGAGCACACTGTTTATGAACTTGAAATAACAGAGACACACCAGGGTGGTTTCCATTTAGACAGCATATGGTAGCTACCTGGATATACTGCAGTGCTATGGATCATTTGATACAATTAACAGAGCTAGCCAAAGTAAAGAAAGTGGAACTGGCAAAAATACGTCTTTTAAGGTTTTGCTCCAAATTAGGAGCATCCCTAGGAACCAGCAACATGAGAGGGACAAGAATGGCCCTTGGTCCTGTTCAGCGTCATTCTGCTCAGTGCTTTCATACCCTTCTCCTTTGGTACAGGTTGACTGGGCTTCTAGAGAGCCCTGAGCCATCTCTTTCTTTGCTTGGCCCCAAAGTAAAATTCAAGGTGAACTGATCTATATGAAAAAGCTGCCCTGCAACTGCAGGCTGGGAGCACCTCAAAGGACTCCAGGCCCCGAGTTGCAGGTCATACCTCCAGTAGGTTGCCTTCCTAAGCAGAGTTCTCATACTCTCTGCTGTGGGGCTAGACTGGGGGTTAAGCAGAGGTCCCCATGACTTTCACATGCCTGACATTGCAGGAGGGTGCCTGGAAGCCCTCCAAGGCTGCACTAGAGCTGCAAGCCCTGGAAACACTTGCATCTCTAACCTTGCGACAGCCTCACTGTGTGGGGACTGATCAGATCAACCACAATGTGCACTGCTCAGGTCAGTCCCAAAGGCTGTAGCCGCAATATTTCCAGAGTACGTGGCTCTAGGACAAGTCAAGGATTAAAGAACAGTTTTGCAGGCTTTGAATGCCTGCTCTGCACAAGGGAGTCCATGAACCTTAAGAGACCTGGTCTGAGCTGCAGCTGCCATGGCTTTCACAGCTTCAGAGCAGCAAGCCTGGAGCTATGGATCCTGAAAGCACCTTCGGACCTGGGCAGGCCACTCTTCCTATATCAACCACAAAATACTTCCATTAGGCATGACTGCTGGGACGCTTCACCTGAGAGTTGCACCGAGAATGGTGGGGAATTTTCTCCCCCTCACTTTTTGAACCTCATGAAAGAAGGCTAGCTTGTTCAGGCAGCAAACATGAATCCCCAGTCCTCTGTGAGTAAACATTTTTAAAATAGGGAACTAAATGCCTACTTTAAGACTTTAATGTTTCAAACATCATGATGAAAAATAGAAGCAAAGTTACCTCCTGCAGAGGCGAGAGAAATAAATCAGGGGAGTAATTTACTTCAAAGGTCTCTATGTTTACCTCTCCCTGTCTCCTAACTAGGACACGAATCTTACTGACTGAAACCAAGAATGTAGTCAAGGGAAAAATATCCACAAAGTGCTTGAAATAGTCCAATTGAATGTAGAGTCTGATGGGTTTAGAATTGGTTCTGACAGTTTTGTATTACATGACACTTTTAGGTGTTAATTTTCATTGTTGTTTGCATTTCTTGTCACAGTTAGGACCAAATTCTCCCTAAGCCAGAGCCTTATTGGCAGCTTGCCTCTGATCTGTTGGAAACCAACGACAATTGGTGCTGGACAGGATGTTTCCTTCTTTCATAAAAAGGCACAACTTAGACCACAGCACCTGCCATAGACCCAGATGGCACACTTCATGCCAAAACCTCTAGATAGTCTGTACCAGGGAAGAGAGCAATCATGATATGGTGTGTGATTCTGTGTGCTACGTTTGGGTAGTGGGCTGCACTTGTTCTGTCACTTCCCCTTCCCGAGTCCTGTACTCATTCATGCAAACTGCTGTATTTTGCCTTACCCAAAAAGCAACAGGCTATTTTAAGTTGTTATATTTATTTCGGATTAAGAAAGCAATAAATCAAGAGAGTGGCAACAGTTTTGTAAGTGAACGCTCAATTGCCATGTAAGAGGAAAAGCCAGACAACTCTGAAATGCAATAAGGACTTACAGAGGAGATCACCTGTTGCTTGTTAAGAACAGCAAATGGTAACAGTTTGCTTTTCTCAAAATACATGATTTTTGAACAATGAAGTCTGACAGAACGAACCATCCGAAAACATCCAGAAGTGTTGTGCCTGTATTCCCTGCTTATGTTCACTATACACAATTATTGTCTGGCTCTGTAAGACAGGATTTTTAAAGATTAAAAAGTACAGTGCACAGAAAAATGAGACTTAAGAATGACATCATCAAACATACCACAAAACGAGGCAGAATTACTAAAGGATTCCCTGGAGCAACCACAAGTCCTGCTGAGAACGTTCCTGCTGGGGCTCCCTAATTAATGTACCCATTTTCCACCTGTCACACAGCAGAATTAAATTCACTGCATCTCTGCTTTAATTCTCCACTCAATCAATAATTCGGATAACAGATCCAAAGATTCTGTGTATTGATCTTCTCCCACCCTCAATTTGCCAGTTGTCTCCACTAACTTTGAGCAGTACGTCACTGAAAGTCCATTTCATTTAAAATGTAATCACTTTGCCGATGCTGAACTGCTTGCTAGTTTCATTAGTCTTCAGAAAACTTTCCCAAAATGTGGAGCTGTGTGTAAACGCATTGAGTATTGCTTAGAAACAGAAATCAGCGTTCAGTCTATGACTTCTTCTCTGGCAATAAATTTGGTCTATGCAGATACGTAGACAGAAATTCTATATTTTAACCACTAGTCCTTTCCAAGTTCACCAGAATTAGGCTAAAACTTCAAATATAGTTTTCTTTTTTTTCTCCATTGCAACTTAAAACATTTTTTATTGATTGGAAATAAAGTTTTACTTATTTATAATATTTTAATAGAAAAGTTTTGTAACCAAAAAGCAAATAAAAAAAATTCTACCCTTATTCTGCTGAGACAGCCTCTATCTTTTCCAACCCTGTAAAGATAGATCTCCAAGTCTCATGAGGTTTCACAGTAATTAATGCAAACCATTTAAATCTGATTCTGAAAGCTGAATGGACTAAACAATGGAAGGTAAATTACTTTTTGCTGTTTTACATCTTTTCAATTCCTCAGCAAGGGTCAGAGCTGACACAGAGAAGATTAAATAGCATACAGCACAAAACGACCCTTATCACTGGCTTTTTGGAAAATTTGTTTTCTATGTATGTAAAAAGTATATAATGCTCTTGACTAAGAAGATACATGGGCATCATTACTATGTTTATACCAAGTGAATAGAAATAGATCAGGAGATGCTCAGTTACTGGCGGAGAGATAGCAGAAGAAAGTTATTAAAATACAGAGAAAGTACTGTTAGTAGCATCCAATGCAAGACAGATCCCTGCATTGTTTTTCTGAAGATAAAAATTCACTGAAAAAAGTTAGAAGAGAAAAGTAAGTTTCTGATAGCAGTAAAGTCTGGCATTAGTTAGGATACCAAACCAGCTATATTCAGTTCCTAAAGCTCAAAGTATGACTCCGGCAGTGCCTTAGTGATGCATTTTCCAGAAAAAACAGTGTCCAGCACAGTGCCTTTTCTGCATGTTTGTGGTGGGGAAAAGGCTGATACAGGAAGGCTGAAAAATCTACTATTGGGTCAACTCCTTTCATTCCCCCAGCAAAGGCAAAGAGATTTTCGATCTGTGTACTAGCTTTGAAGTACTACTAGATAATAATTTTTTGGCTTGGTCTACCAAGTTAGTATAACACCAGCAGCCTACTGCCTTAGAAGAAACATGGGAATAACTTTGAGTGCTTCTATAAAAAAAAGGAGTGGAAGAGATTTAGAAAGGCTTACTAGTCTGGTCAAAGCTCATGCAGCTGGCCTGACTGCCAGTTGTACCCAATACTTCATGAATAATTAAAAAAAAAAAAAAAAAAAGAAAGAAAAAAAAACAGTAGATAGCCATACGGGAATCATATCAACCACTGATTTGATTTCTGCTTTGGAATACTTAGGTAAGTTAAGAGTTTTCAAATTCAGATCTCCTGATCTCCTAGGCTGCTTGAATCTGTATTAGAAGTGATCTCAGAGTCATAAATAGTTAGCTTTGGAAATTAATGATAGTCTTGCAGTAGAAGAAAGGACTAGATTTTCATTATATTTTCCATTCTTTGAAAAGGAGTTGGAAAATTATTAATTAGCTTCATTTCCTGGAAAAATTCTGGAATTAAATAGATGCCTGCAAGACAATAAGGAAATGGTTTACACCCAACAAAGATTTTGTCAGGAGTAGTCTTGCCAAGAAAACATCATTTATTTGTTAATGAGGTAACAGGCTTTGTGGATAAGGGAGAAACAGTTAACATTGTACCTTGAATCTAATAACGTTTGCCATATGATAGTCTAACAAAGGGCTAGGAAAACATGGCATGACTGAAACTGCTGCAGGTTAGGTACACAACTGTTTGGATCACCATACTCAAAAAGAAATTATCACTGTAGTTTTTCCATACTTAGGCAAATTCACTGCATGGTTTCTGCATAGTTATGTCCTGAGTGTTGCTCTGCTCGATACTTTCTCTAACAGCACTATCACAGGACATGTAGCTATCACCCTCAGATGACGAGAAACTTGGAAGGACTGCCAGTTTATTGGAAAACAGAAACAGATTTCAAAATGATTGTGACAAACTGTAGAAATATTCAGAAAAATTGGATGAATAATGCACCTACTGAGGTACCTACCTAGGAATAGCCAGCTGTAGATGTATACATCATAAAATCATTGGTTAGTTAAGAGAAGTTAAGCCCTATCTCAAAAAATAGTTAGAGGTTAAAATTATTTATGAGCTGAAGATGAATTAGCAGTATCATGCTGCTCCAAAAAAAGGCAGTCATAGTATAAGAGCATACAAAATCAGGCCTGTAAAGACCATGCCACAGTTATTCCACTCTCTGAGCTGGTATACTGTCACCATCTGCTTCAGAAAGATGCAGGCAAACAGGAATCCATAGCAGAGCTCACTGGGTCACAATGTCAAAGAACAAACTCAAAAATGTGACCAGTTAAAAAAAGACAGAAAGAATTCTGATTATTTGATGCTAAAGAAGAGATACCTGAGAAAGTGTGCAAGTACTTAAGAGACATTCCTGTGTAAAAAAAAAAAAAAAACCACCATGCAAACAGGAAAGAAACAATTTATGCCCCATGTCCTTGAGAACAGAACAAGACATACTCAGCTAATGCAGCAAGAAATAGTCAGGTTAGACCAAAAAAAAACACACTAGCAAAAAGGGCAACAGAAAGGGCAATGCAGCACTGGAATATGGTTCTTAGGACAGGCTGTGAGTTTCCCTCAATAGAGGTCTTTAAGAACAGGCTTGACAAAAACTTCCAGCAATGACAGGATGGGGCTGAAGGATGGGCTGAAGCCCATCTCAGCTCCCCTCCACTGTTCTGCTGGGGAAGCACAGTTGCTCCTAGCTAAGCAGTTGCATCTCAGCCAGATGTTCTGCAGCCAAGAGAAATGGACACACATACAAGATTCCTATTGCTCATACAAGATTTAAGATATCACTGCCCAGCAATGGAAAGATGACTACGCAGATTTCTGTGAAATACTTCAATGGTCTTTCCCTCCCTTGCATGGATCCTTGCAAACTTCTGCCTTCCTGAATTTGGAAAATGTGATTTTATATTGGGATTTCTGAGTTAGGGAGTAATTCCAGCTCAACCATTAATGAGATAATGACAAAAAAAAAAACGGGATTATTGTTTGCAGATACATGGCTATGCACAAATTGCAGGACCTGGGAGCCCTTCCCAGTTTCTCAGTCCAAGTCAGTGTTTCATTAACATCTTAACTCAATGCAAACCAGATGGCGAATGCTCTTTGCTCACCTTATGCATGTTGCAGTCTCTATGGGGAAGGAATACACGCATACAAGCCAGGGAGAAACTGGGTTGCCATTGTAGCAACAGGCTAAACATGTAGATAGCCAATATATAATAATGCCTGACTTTTCAAACTCAGATCACTCTCCAGGATCAGGCTATGATGTTTTTGCAGAAGACTCTGCAACTGGTTTTTTGATGTACCATTTTGTTGCAGTAACCTTCTTAATGCATTGCTCAGAGAGTCTCCACACCCAAGGTCCCAGTGATTAGCTACAATGAATCTAAATCAATCAGTAGTTTGATTCCATTCAGTTGCCACTACAAGGATAAACAGGAAGGAAGGAAGAAAAGAAGGAAGAAATAACAAGCAGCTGACTCAATTAATAACTGTACTGTTTTAGTCATTTTCTGTGGGTCCAGCGCTGAATGAGTTGGTCCTGAGGAGAATTTATTTCACTGAGCTGAAACACACCCACTTCTGTTTTGTGGTCTAGGAGACAGCAAAAAAAACCCCACTCTGACAGTATTTATTAGTAATGAGACCAGTAGCAATAGTGGGAGAAAAGTCTTACAGAAGTCATGTCTATTCTGCAGCTAGACTGAAGAAAAGAGCATTTCAGTTGCAAAAATTGTCAGTCATTTACTATTCAAACAGAAAATTCTCATAATATATTAACCATATTTGTAAAGCCTGCAAAGTCTCAGTTGCATTGATTTATACCAACAAATCCACTGTTTAAGTCATTTATTCAAACACTGTGAGAACACTTCATTCTTGGAAGAAATGCACAGGATGTGACAAATACTTAAAATTCCTCAGTTCCTGTCAAACTGACTTATCTTTTGGACCCACTGAAAATGCTACAGTAGGATTCATGCAAGCCACTTTGTGATACCCATTTAATAAGGCATTTTGGATAGGCGAACGGAGGAATCCATGGGAGGTGTTAAATCAACAGTCCCTGACAATGCAATGATGTTACCTCAGATGTGGCATGCTACAGACTGCAGTACCATAGACTTTCCTCAAGATCCTGCCTGTGTATACTAAGTACCTATTTGTGCAAGAGCAGCTCACTCTTAATAGCCTCTATATTAAGACTGCAAAGTTTGTTTTGTCCTGATTAGGAGATTTTTGTCATGTAACCATTTATTATTGAATATAAGGATGAAAAAAATTTCACAGTACAAGGATTTTAGACCGTAGTCTATCCTGCAATAATGCAAGACTCCTGGTAAGACATTCTAGTTGCACACTATATCAAAACAAACCTTGAAAACAATACCTTCAAGCAGTGGTAGCAATAAGTTCTTTCTATTTCAATAAAAGCTTTCCATCTCAAGATCTCAAAGAGCTTTTTAAATATTAATCAAGCCTCTAAGCAACCCTGGAGATGCTAAAATACTGCAGTCAATGATCAATTAAACCATACACAGTTTATCCAGTTTATAGATAAGGCATGGCACAAGTGCAGAAATACCCAAATTTGCTCCGCACAGAGCCAGATCAGGTTCTCCTAAGTGGATGGGAGCCACTTTAGCATCTGAAACATCCTCTGTAGTGTGTCCCATGATAACTGTACTATCCAGGTTTGTCCATTTATCCTAGGCATCTAAACCCCTATTAGAGGAGAAGTGACTACTACTTCTATTTTATCACAGATGAGTGACTAACGTACAGGGAGATAAACTATTTGCCCAAGGTCACACAAGAGGCCTGTAGCAGAGAATAGGGTATTGCTCAGTATTCCTCTTTCTTCTCAATAGCCAAAATAGTTCTTTTTTTTTTTTTTTTTTAACATTTCTTTTTCAGCAGAGTCCAGAGGGTATTGAATCAGTCTGAATTATGTGTTATCCTGGCAGCATTGGGATTTTTTTTTTTTTATATATAGTTTTGACATATGCAATGAGTAAAACATTCTGTACTTGTAGCATTATTTATCCTCTAGCCTTAGCTGCAGTGTTCAAAAACTAACACTGACTGCACCTTTCAAAGCACATGCAAGGGTAGCATGTTATTTGTCAAAGCTCACAAAGGCATTGCTGATAGTGCAAGCTTTGTTCATAAGACAGAACGCTCTTCCCCCTTTTATGCTGCAAATTTCTGGGCAATGTCAATACCAGTTTAAGAGGTCTCCCACTCTCTAGGCTCTTTCTGTCATGTGTTGACATCTTCTAGGAATCAGCAGATTTTATGCCTCTATTCAATTCACTTGACCTGCCTCTAAATATGTTCACAGCATCTGAAAAGCCATTCCCCACACAAACACATGATGAAGTCCAGATCAATAACACAGGATAAAAACAAACAAGCTAACTAAGGCAAGTCTAAAGTCTTAAGAGCTATCCACAGATGCTGCTATCCAGACTGTTCAATATGATGTTCTGAATTGCACACAGCAGGATTTCATTTGCTACAAATAGCTTTGCACCAGCAGCATCTTCAATAATTTTATCATGCAGTGTTCCCTAGATAGAGCAATATTTCATTTAATAAACAGCAAATTAAAATAGCAAATATAGTGAAAGACAAAGCATGAATAGATTTGCTTCAGAGTTTTAAAGAGAACATTGATTTTTTTTTTTATTTTATTTTTTAGTATTTCTGTAGTCGCTCATAAGGTCACCTTCATGACAATTCCAACAGGGGTTTATCTTGTAGTGCTCACTCTGACATACAGCCTGATGATTTATTATTGCTTAGTTCTTGATACTGTTCACTGCACAATCCAATCTAAGAGAGACACATATTTCTCAATTCAGGGACTTCTTTTATTTTATGAAAAATCAGCTTGGTGCTTTGTGGTAAAAACTAGAGTTGGCATTTGATCTTAATTTTTTTAAGTATTTCTTTCTATTCTGTTTCTCTGATGTATCTTTGATGTATTCCAGGATAATTTTTCTTTTCTTTTCCTTTGCTTTTCTTCTCTCACCCTATTTTAGCGTGGCTACACCCAAAAGAAAAATCTGCCACAGTGGCAGTTTCTTCCAGCCACTCCTATCTAGATTTCTGTTTCATACTAGTAGGTGACACGGTGATAGATTTCATAGGTTTTCTCTCCTCATTTGGGAGAAGGAATATAATTATGCAAAGGAGGGTTAGATGGACAGTAGAAATATATCACTATTAACCCACCAGAACACATGCAGATTCACTGTGGTTATGTGCTTAGAGGGGGAAAAAAACCTTCATAAGCTAGACAAGGTTTTTTTCTCCCCTTGTATTAATATCAATTCAAGGGTAAGTCAACAATTCTCATCATGTCATTCCTGTGTCTATGGTCTTATGATATGGTGCTATTTAAACTCTGCTCGACTGGAAAGCTGTCTCCAGTATTCCCATAGACTGTCTAAGCCATTTGGTATCATTAACCCTCATGGACCAGGCTGCCCGCTATTCAGCTACATTCCTTTAAGTCTGCCAGTCATTAGCTGGTACGTTAAGTAGCTAATGGTGCTCTTACAATATCTGCTGCGTCATGCAGGTGCAACAGAATAAACATTTTTTTCCACTGGTGCTTTGTCCTAAATCATTAAGGACCTCAATCCTGCGAAGATTTATGTATGTGAATAAGTTTACTCACATGAGCAATCCTGTTTCAACCCTCTTAAACACATGCTTGTAGGGTCAGAGTCTTGATCATCAAACTCACTATCAGGTATTTGGCTAAAAGCCTTTTTAAGGAGAGGCAAAACAGCATCAGAAAACAGCAAAAAACAGTTTCTGCTCTGTATTTCTTTTTACCAAGAAATATTTACAGACGTATTTTTTTCAAGAACAAAGATTAATAGTCACACCTGCTATTCTATGACCTCATTACTTCCCCACTAATTGATCAGTATATAAAAAAATATGTATCAAGGCAGTATGAATATTCCCCAACTAATTGGCTGCTGGTAAGGGAGATTAACTGAGGATATGTAAATTATTAAAGCCATAAACTGCTTCTGGAGCCTCCTCACTCTCCTGGGTCAGGTTGGGGGGATCAGCTGGCTGTCCCCGGTGGGGCTGAGCTAGAGCAAGGTTAAGTAAGCAACCCTCATCTCTGTGTCTGCATCTATTAGACACCTTTGCTGACTCTCCGGCGCCAAGAAGTCAGGCGCCACCCTCTACACTCAAAGAAGCACAGGAGGTTGCAAATGGTAAATTTAATACCGCAGCAGGAGGTGCCATTTACAGTCCCAAAGGATAAGTCTCCCCCTCTTCTCTTTCATGCTCATATAAACAAATTGAGGCTGATGCAATTTCGAATCCTGTTGTCCTATTTTATTTTTAAATATGTAATTTCCTCTTTATTTTAGCATCTATGTAGGGTAAAATTAAAGGATTTTTGTTCACATGACTGATGCTTAAACTGCAGTGAGGATTTGTACTTTATGAAACCGTTAAAGCATTGACGAATATGAGCAAAAAAACAACCAGCAAAAATTTGGGACTTAGTAGCAACACACAACGTAAAAGAAAGGGAGATTAAGGTACCTGCACAACCAAGCCTTACACATTGTAGTCCTTATCTTAGTTTAAAAGAAAAGCAAAATTTACCTCAGAAAAGACTATCCACTCTCTGTATAATGCTTACCTGTATTGGTATACCTATTGTGACATACCCTGGTTTCTTTCATTCTTAGAACAATGCGTTAAAAAGGTTAAAATCATGTCATATTTTCATTTTTTTAAAGAGGCATATTAGTAGGCACTGTTTGGAAGAATAAAATAAAAATATAGTGAAAACTGCTGCCTTATTAATTTAAGCTATTCCATCTATATGTTGCTAGAACACTGCAAGAAGACATCTTTTGTTGGATCAGAAATGAAAAAAATTAGTATTTTTAGTCTATATTGGAAAGAAATTGCAAATCAGTATTTTTACAGAGGCTGTTTAAGACTAAGGCAAACTGGAAAAATGCAAGGTGGGGGAAGTACGCAGCTTCTAAGACCATATACAGAGAACAAAAGTGATCACATATGAGGAAAGACTGACACATTTTCACAGATTTTGGAGGATCCAGGGACCATATCCATTCCTCAGTCCAGTTTCCTACATAATGTTGGCCAGACAATTTCACTCAGCGACTTCTGAATCATACCCAGTCATGTGAGGTTGGACTATATCATCACTTTTGGAAGGATACTAATCAGCTTTAACTGATTAGAGAATCTATTTTATTTCCAGGCAAACTCTTGCAGTCATCTGTTTACTCTCACTGTTAAAATAAATGGGGCAGCAGAGGCAAAAGAAGAGCCCTGGCACCCGTGAGTGTCTGGGTAGATGGCAGAAATGGGAAAGGAGAGAGATGGAATAAAATAGGCTGAAAAGGCATCTAGAATTAGTAGACTAGAGGAGTGGGCCAGCACATTAACAGGAAACATCAAGTATTTATCTTGTCAGCATGAATATCTGAGACATTTCAGTCATAAATTACATGGTCCATGACAGGCCACAGGGTCCTAGCTTCTGTTCCATATTGTATTACAGCACATCCATTAGTATCGAGTTAGATTTATCAGCAAAACTGTTAAGCCTACAAGATGCGACAGACCGTCTGACCACTGCTACTGCGGGAGGGAGAAAATGGGATCCGGTGTGGTTTCAGCGTAGTATCTTACAAAAAGCAAACTCAGGGCTGTGCACTTCAAATGCAGGCATTCAAACAGTAAATAATTAAATACAACATTGATTCAAATAAGGACAAAGGGAGAATCTAAGGACACAAGAAATGTTTAGCTCTCATATCTTCCACACAAACTTCTCAGTGGAGGCAAGGGGAACAGTAAAGGCACTCAACCTCCCAGTCAGCTCAGTGTTGCACAGCAATACATACCTTGGGCACAGGCTACAGCAAACATACTCCTAGTTAGCTGTACAGCCTTACTACCTTCTCCTCCCTCCATCTACACGTTAGCCATGTCAAGCCCTGTCTCTATGCATGAAAGGCAAATTTAACCCTTTTTTCCCCTTTTTGTCCACAGCTAAAATGCAAGATTCATCTCTGCTTCTCTATTAGTGTAAGGAAAGAAGGCCAGCATTTGACTGTCTTTGACACATCACAAAAACATGGAACATTCATTAAAGATTTATGGCAACATCAAACATTCTGTTTTACTTTCAATTTTGTCACATAATCCCAATAAAACAGTGATTTAGCCGAATCTGTTAAAGTTATTTGTCACTGCTGAGTCCTTCCTGTATCACTACTGACACACAAATACATAAGCCAGTGAAGTCAGTCTCCACAGGGCCTGTCTCTTTTAGGAGAGTTTTAAGCATGCTGCTTCTGCAGGAATCTGTAGCTGCTACTCAGACTGGGCTCTATATTATTTAAGCTTTCCAGTAAAAAAAATAAAAAGAACTCTTAAGTAATGCATTAGTGTTATTCTTATCTAGAGAAGGCTTGGGGGACTAAGTGAAAAAATAAAGGAAATAACAGAGACATGTGGCAGTGCTAATGTTAATATTTGATTAGAAATATTCCAAACAAGATGTCAAGACAAATTCAGTTCTTGTTATCAACACACACCCAGCTCGTTGAGGCTGAAGTGGTGTATTCAGAAATACAGTTTAGAAGGCAAGTAATCTGAAAATAGTTTGTGTTCATAAAATGAAGACAGAGTCTAAGAAAAAAAAAAACCACAATCAAAACAAAACAACCCCCTAACCCTTCTAATGTAATGCTCAGAATTAATTAGCAAGGACAAGAACTACTGGAATCATATTTGTACCTGTTCTCCCAATATTACATGTTGCTTAATTTAGAACAACACTGTGTGCAACATCAAACCACTTGACTTCACCTTTCCAAAGTCTTAAATTAAATAATGAAAGTGTCTGAAGTCCTCATACTTAACACATTTTCAATTCTCTCTTTGACCAGAGTTGCCACAGGCATAATCTCCTGAAATTTAAGTGGTACGACAGCACTGTTGTCTGCTGCATCACATCAGCTTGCTCCCCTCTTCATATAGTTTTATGCATTCATTTGTTAATTGTAATTGTTTCTATACAGGACTTGTCTATTGCAGCACAGAAGAAAACAGAATCTAAAAAAACAACCTGCCTCAGGTTGTAAGTCACCATGATGGTGTCAATATTGTCATTGTCGACAACGACATGCAAGGAGAAGATGGAGAAAGAAAGGCATACAATTAAGTTTAAGCTGATGGCAGATACCCAGAAGCAATTGTCAGAGACAGAAACAAGAAGATGGAATTGGATGCAGACCAGTCAGAAGCAGAGAAATATATCTGCGTCTCAGTTGTGTAAAGATAGCAGGTGAAATTATACGACTGGACAAGATCATCCAGAGAGAAAGTAGACAAAATTAAAAAAAAGGTGATAAAATAATTCAAAAAGAAAAACAGGAAGAAGAGGGAACTAAAGAAGAAAAGACTTGCTAAGCAGAGTCAGGAAAAACAAACATTAAGTGCCAAGGGAAACTGTGATGTTGAGAAGACTTAAGAACTAAGCAGAAAGATCAGGAAGGCTGAATATGGAAGTCTGGCCAAGAAGTGGTTGACTGAGACCTCAGTAAAAGTCCACCAGAAGTCAACCCTAAGCCAGGATGTAACTGCAGAAGAGAAATTCAGAACAAGAGTTCCTGGCTCTGCCATGGCCTTCTCAAAAGATACCTTGGTGGGACTTAGGTTACTGGGTATGTCAGAGGATTCACCTATTCTCTCTGTCTGAACTCCCCAGTTACACAACTGAAATAATAATTCTTTTCTGCATAGTAGTTCTGTAGAAATTAGGAGGGGAGGTGGTTAGTAATGGAGCCATAAAAAGATGTAAGATCTGTGAAAGCATTTCAAGAAAAGAGAATGGTCAAGGATACATTTCTTGATGATGGGTCCAGAAGTCAGCAGTGGCCAGAGATCAGGAAGAACGGGAAGGAAAGACACACCCAAGACAGTGGGCAGAAGGGCTGGAGAGAATTGTCAGGAGCACCTAGCATGGACAAGAGCGTTGGTGGTTTAAACAAGCCATGTTACTATGCATCTGTTAGGATTATCTATGTAGCCCCTTTTTATCATCCTCTGCCCCTTTTTATATATATTTCCTGTGCTCTTTAAGATATCTTCTGTTGAAATCACTGTTACTGTCATTTCAGGTATCTGCCCTTATTTTAAGATGCCTGCATGCCATCTTCTTTAACTCCTCTATCAAAGGTGTTTCACAGCAGAGTCTTAAGGCAAAAGAGAGGGATCAGAAATGGGAATCAAAAGCCACCTTAACCAATAAAGCTTACTTAGAGAATATCCAATTATTTTATGATCCATGAGTTTGCCTGTAATAATTCAGTCAGTGAAACAAAGTGCATGTTAGATTATTTCTTTCCCTGATAAAGCTACTCTTTCATAATGTTTAAACAGCATTACAGCACAACAGTAATAAATAAATACAAGACTTTCAAATACAGCTATACAGGAATCCAAAATGTAAACCACAGAATGGTTTGTGATGTATTTGCTTCAGCGTGCCTCAAAGCAGCAGTAGCCTTTCTTAAAAAAAGAAAAAGAGAAAAAAAAAAAAAAGAAAAAAAAACAACAACAAAGAACTGACCTTGGTTTTGCTGAGGGAAATCATTGACAAGATTTTGTGGGGAAAAGATAGGCTGGTGAAATACAAATTCTTTTTATATTAAGACATGTCAAGTTACATCAGGCATAGTTTTGGACTATGCAACTGTATTTTGTCTCAGGCATTTGCTAAGCTTAACAGGCTGAAACAGACAACAGTAGAGTTGTTAAGATTTATTTATTATTTTCTTCAAAATGTGTGTTTGTTTTTTGAGAGCTAGGGGATGATTTTCCCATCTCGAAAAACAGTGAAAAAGACAGTATTTTTCAGTGCAAGCTAGGAGATGGAAATTAATGAAAGATACTTGTAAATCATTCATCAGCCTTGGCAGTGCCAGGCATTTTGCATTTCAATACCTTCATGGTTATAAGAACAGCATAAGGTAAGTTTATAGAAACCAGACTATTTCCTCATCAAATGTATCACGGATTTACTGAGAGAAGGATATTCATGCCTTCCATCTCCTGATTAGCGAAGAACCGACCATTGTAGCAGTTCTCCTCTGAAATGTTTCTGGCATGCTGACAGACTTTTTTTTTCAGTGCTATTGCATCCTAATGAGCAAGCCTCCAGCCTGCTGTAAGAGCTGTTTCTCTCGCTTACCAGGCAAGGTTTTGTGCACATGTATGTGACTCTTCTGAGAATAAATTGTGAACACTGTGTTTTCCATGTACAAGTACTTAATTTTTGAGGCACTGCATCTCCTCAGTGGAGGCATTCAGCTTCTTCCTAAGGCAGCAGGCTACTGGTTGTCACATTATGTTTCAATCTTAGACGACAGCATATTTTTCAAGTGTCCCTGCATTTACCTTAAAGTTTCCTCTCTCTTGACAAAGTTGCTCCTAAACAAGCATGAAAATGTCAGCTAAGGAATGATACATTCTTTTAAAAGCCCTTACCAGGTCTTTGCTCTCTCTGATCATTTTTTCTTCTCCTTCTTTTGTGGGGGAGGGAAGGGGGTATGGGGGTAGGAGTTAAGCTGGCCCCACTAGCCCCTGATATATTCTCTCCTTCATGTCTTGATTGAGTAGGCTCCTTCTCCCTGCTTGCTTTTCTTCATGCTTCTCTGCTTATTTAATAAAGAAACAGTGCCCTAACCCTACAAATCTTATTTCTTTTTGAACATAGAAAACTCAAAAGAAAAGGGATAGTGGACAAACTCAATAGAAGGCACTTCTCATCATGCCCTAAAACAAGATGGATTTAGGATTCTGGCAAAGAGACCAAGAACTTTACTTCAAAGCAGAAACCCTCAAATAACAAAATCCTATTCAGTTTGTGGTGGTTTCACCTCACTGACTGACTAGTAGATCTTTTCCCATTACAGCAGGAAGATGAGAGGCAGCAACGAGATCCTTACACACAGGCCTGGCTGATAATTACAGCTGTGTCCAGATGTAAACCAGAAGTTATTACACTTTCAGATGTATAACAGCGCAGTATGTGTTTCTAAAACAAAACACGTTTTATGATTCAGCCACCACATAGGTTATGCACTTGGAGCCTAAGCAGAAGCTCACTTCAAAGTCTATCTCCAACTCAGCTATTTACCTTTAATTCCACTGCCACTGGTTTTTTTTCTGGGCCATCAGAGGTGCCACTTACCAAAGGACTATGTTTCTGAAGTGCCAATGTAGTTATAAATAGGAAATATAACAACTGTGCTGCAAACATCAACCCACACCTGTTGAAAACCAAAAAAGGGAAAGGCCACCTCAACGTCATTTCCCAAATTTTCCCATTTGGGAAACAGACTCATGAGAAACATAGCTACAGATGACACCTTCAGGACCTACTGTTCATGTCTTTGTCAAATTTGGGTAAACCTGCAAACTCTCTAGCATTAGGGCCTTGAGCTTGGCCAATCAAAGTATTTTGGAGAGCAGTTTTCATAGGTTTGCCACATTATGTTTTTTTTATTTTTCCTCCAGCCATGTTAAACAATCAGAGTATCTCTTTCCTATTGATTACCATTACTATTGCCGATAGTTCCTGTAACAGCAGTCATGCAGTGAGGTGTAGGTGTCGTTTCTATATAGTAGCCTTAAAAGTTATCTTTTAAGAGTGCTAAGAGTATGCCCTATGAATACTGGTACTTGCAAAAAGATTGAAATGTGATATGGAAAAGGAATGTGAAAGGCTATTTCATAAAACCTCATGCTGCTTGCCAATATCAACGTTTAGAAAGTGTAAATTAAATTTAAAAACTCGTCTATTTTGTTAGAATTACGACAAAAATGTGAAGAAGCAGAAATACCTCTCATTCAGCTATAAGCGCTCTGGTAGAAGTCTGAGGACTCACTTATCTTAGTTACAGTGTATTCCATAAACATGATTGTGCCCTAATGATACCACTGTCCTTTAGCAAAGCCCTGGGGCCACACAAAGTATTCAATGCCATGGACAGCAGCTAATGTTTTGCACACTGCCTAAGGCCTAAATAGGCCTTTCATATACAGGCCAGATGTTCACTCTTTCTTAAGCCAGCTTAAGGCTAGAACAAACCTTTTCAACCAGGGTTTATCAGAGTGTCTAAATTACATACTGGGAAGAAATTTAATTGGTTTAATTAAGAAAGTTTATTTCATGGTAATTCAGTTTTGTTATGCTGCAAGACTTAATGTGTCCTCTGGTAGGAGTGATTTGTTATAAATATTCATAGCAACCCTCTTGCCACCCCAGCCAAAAAAAAAATTATTAAAGTATAAAGTTGCAGATTAAAAAAATACCTTCAAAAGTCTGGAACACAACCGATCAAATCTCCTCACAGTAGCATCCATGCTTGTTTAAGTCAGGATAATTGTCATCTCTTTGTATAGTTCACACAGTGCTCACAGACTCTCTATTTTCAACAGGAATGTCAAAGGTAACAAGGTGACATATTGGCTGCTTTCTCCCCATGAAGTTTTAGTCATTACTTTTCTTGACCGATTGCTGTGGGTTGCTGAGGTTCTGGGTTGTTGTGTTTTTTCCAAAAGTATTATAAGAAACAAACCATTTTATTTAATATTATTCACAACAAATACTTAAAGCTGATTTAACGTGTTTTGAAGCGGGCCCTGCTTGACTGAGATGCCTAACAACATGCATTACTGCACCACACATCCAGGGTTAGAAAAGCACTGTAAACTAGAGGCCATTCTACCTGTTAAGGTCATGATTTAATCCTTCACACTTAACAGACACCATGACTTCGCTAAAAACCCAAGTTCACAGGCATCAGTCACTACCATAATAGGCCTGCAGGTCAGGCGAGACAACAGGGGGAAAACTAATGTTGATTCAGTTAGGTTCTTCTGAGGCACGGGCATCCTTCACACTGTTCTTTTTTTGCACCTCATCACTAATCATTACCGAAGTGAGGGAACTGTGAGGAAAGTTCATATGTTGAATGTATAGCTCTCCAGTTGCAGCACAGATCTATACGGATCAATAGCGGGTTCATTCTTTCAGCAGCAAATTTAGCACAGGCACATGGTGCCCACTGACAGCACTGATGTCCTCTGCTCGTAACAGGTACCGCACCAGGAGACCAGAGCAGTTGCTGCCTATCTTGTCTTATCACTGTAACCCCAAGCCTACCCAAACTGTAGGCATGAGGCGATAGTTTGGCCCTGTAAACCAGAATTAGAGGGAAGTCTCCAAGAATATAGACCAGCTACCATAGGACAAATTCCCCAACCTTGGTTATCATCTTTGTTAAATTTTGCGTTAGACTAATCCACATACATCACATTCAGGACTCTGGCTCCATTTTGCTAGCTGCTGTTCAAACATAGGTAGAAACAGCATTTCCCAAAAGAACAGGTAATCCAAAAAACACAAGAAAAAGTGGGGAGAAAGAGGCATGCCAGACTGTTATACACTAAAGTGACAGGGTAAATATTTTTAATCAGAACAACCCAAAGTGCTCAGTTCTTCTTATCATGTTTAACTCTATTTACTAGTGCTTTTTGATAAAAAACAACCAAGTAGTACTCAAGGCTTTCCAAAAACCTTATGTGCCAGTCACAGCATGACTCTGAAAGTCATTTATTCTGTGGGTTTCAGTTTGGCCCTGAGATAGAGGGATTTTTTACACATATTACGCAGATTTGCATGATTTCCTCAAGGCTTATAAAAACTGCAGCTCTCAGATATGACAAAACACACAGGTATCTTTTCAAATATTTCTTTTCAAATACTTTTACATTTCTGGGAAGTTAAGCAATGAAAAAGTATCAGGATTATTTACTAGGATTCACAGTGATAACTGAAGTCAGGAGTTACACCGAACAGACAAAAACAGAAAACACTTTGTGCTCTAAGACTGTTTTGGCTTGTATGATTTGCAGCAGCCCAAGCACAACTCTTGATTCTATATCTGAGGTGGGGGCTGGTGTAGTATCAGATGATACAAAAAGACCCTTTCACACCATTTTAATTTATTTTAATCTGCTTTCTCATGTTTAGGAAAAAAAAAAAAAAAGAAAAAAGAAAAGAAGAATGATCTGTAGGAATTACAGCACCAGTATCTACAAAAAGGTTATTTTTAACATCCATCAGTTAAACCACCTTTGTAGGAAATGCCTTGGGCTGGCCTCACTCATATGTATGGCCAAAAGAGACTCAGAATGAAACCCAAGAGCAATTGTATTTTAAAGGATGTGTGCATTTCTTTTCTTCTCTGTTAATACTATAGTGTGCAGAACAGTTTATCACCCAGTCCCTAGAAAAGCTGCAGTGCTTTCAGGAATTCATGCCAAAAAAAAAAAAAAACCCAAACAAAAAAAACACCAACCACCACTCTAGCAGGCAGGTCAACTTTTTCTCAGCTGGTTAAATTAGGAAAGTGATGAGTCTTCCCCAGGTTACTAAAATCCATAAATCTGATATCTTGACAACACCCCTCTGCCAAATCACAGCAAGAAAAACAAATCCATTTACAAAAAGACCGGATTGATACAAATGGTATTTTTCTTTTCAGTTCCCATGGCTATATAGGTATTTTAGACAACAAAAAGGTGGAATTAATATTCTTTAATACTGCAAGGGACACATTTCGGAATAAGCAGTATTATCCATCTATTCCTCTTATATCAAAACAAGATAGATAAAAAAACAACAAAGCTGAGTCTTATTGTCACAGACTAGAGGAATCAGGAATATGCAGCTGATACTACTGCTAGGGAAGAAACAATCTACCTTCTTAGCTGGCCTACCAGCATTTTGAGGTTAGATAAGTACACTGAAGGTTAGAAAAGTGTAGTTTCCTTCCACAAACAAAATGTGCCAGCCTGTCATAGCATTGCAGACAATAGATGGCTGTGTGACTACTTACTCTCTATCTGATCTTCTCCAGTTCATGATGACAGCTCTTTCTCTCAAGTTTACCATATCCACATTGCCATAATGGCTTATGACAATGCAGTAATCCATGACTACCTGCATAGGTAGCATAGATGCACATATATTCCTCCTGTTGACAGAAACTGAATTCATTTTTCAGAATCTGCAATATAGCTCCCTACAAGCTGAGCTAGTGGACAACTGACAAACTACAGTGAATTGAGTAGTTTTGAGAACAAACCACTGGAAGGAGACATTATGAGACAAAAGCATCCCAAATTCAAACATCCTCTTTCCAAAGAAAGAAAAGAAAAAAATTTAAAAAAAAAAAGAAAAAAGAAAAAAAAAAAGAAAAAGAAAAAGTCTTGACCCAGAGAGCATCGTCTGACATATGGATGCCAAAAAATATGTTGTCCTCCTGAGTTCCCAGAGTCAATTTCTGTATTTGAGTGTAATTTTTTAATCATTTGTTTACATTTGTAAGACTCCAAGAAATGGAACTATAAGGAGAACCTTGCTGCTAGAAATCTCCTATTTTTGGATGAGATGAGAAATCCACTGAAAGGAATGTAATAGGAAGTGTGGGGATGGATAAAAGGGGGAAATTGGAACACAAAGCTATGGGACCATTATATGAATTTAAAAAATGGTGTAATGGACAGAGGCAGAGCTAGCAGGAGTGACAGGAGAAGTAAGAGGTTTAAATTTCAGTATCATGTGCAGAGAGGAAAGACCCATCAGAAGCAAAGTATTCCAGATGATGGAAGAGATCATTCCTGCTATGAATTTTTTAATACATCAGAGAGAAATGAGCTACATGCCAAAACAGCCAGAAAGGAAAAAAACTCACAGAATTCTAGCCAAAGACACCAATACATGTCACCAAGATGAACAGCTGGGCTGCAAAAATCTTAGATTTTATTTTAGACAAACTTAGCTGTTCTTCAATAATATCCATGTGGACACCTATAGCTTAGTTTACTTAATTCACCTCTCCCACCATCAGTTAAGTCACTGTATTAAAAATTTACTGTTAATACTTGCTATCCTTCTAGAGTGTATAACTTTCTTATGAATCACTGCAAGCATGCTATACATTACCTCTAATTCACCTGCAGATTTATCTGGGAACAAAAAGATTATTTAAAAGAAATCATTTTAACATTTTCCTACAGTTCTACTATTGCTTTCAGTGGAATTTGGTATAATACATAGTTTTGGCTATGCATTCTGTCACTCTGAGTACAGATACACCATTCAACCACAAATTATCTCCACTTCTCATTACTAATATTCATTCACTGCATGTATTCCATGCAGGAACTACACCTTAAAGCAACATCAGTTCTCTGTGAAATTAGAAACTGAAGACTGTTTCATTAGCCACTTTTTTTATTTGATGCCAACAGTGCATGGGTTTTAGACTTAAGTTCATAACCTGTTCATAAGCAGTATTTTTTCAGTTCACTTGCTACCATGGAAAAGAACCAAACCAATTAAGAATGCTAAAATTGCCATTTCATTTTCACTAAGGAAAGAGAGAGATTCTGCTAAACTGACAATAAAGAAAAAGTATCTCACTACAGGAATTACCCAATTTGACTAGACGGGTCATTTCATTAACTAGAAAGTAACAACAACTCTAATCAGTCTTTCTCACCTATAAATTACCATTTTTATCTCTTCAAATTTTTAATTCACTGTTGCTTTTCTTCCCATTTGCTACCAACTACTGCCTTTGAAACATTACCATCAGCCACATCAAAAGCAATTTTAAATAAGGGGGGAGTTCATTTTTGAATGAACTGCACTTGGACCATTTTCCCCCCACTGCCATATTCTACCACAAATTTGCTTATACTGGAGTGACAATATGTCATTCATAACATACACTAGGGGTTGTGGGAAACTATCTCTAGGTCAAGTAAAACTTTTCCAGTGGACTCCTCTCCAAGCACAAGGAACAACAACACGAGAAGCTTTTCACTATGCAGAGAGTGAGGTGAACACAGTCCCAAAGGAGCTTGCTGCATGAAATCATGCAAAGAGGTGGGGGAAAAAAAACAGACACATCAACAAGGAGAGCACAATGCCCAGCTAGAAACATTAAGAATGAATATACATATCTATGTATATATGTTTGCATATTTTGGTGAATGAATATGGGTACATACCTATATACACATATACATATATACGTATAGATAAAAGACAAACAGGCAAGTTGAAGCTGCTTCCAGAAAGTCTGAACTTTACGGGACTGATATCTCATGCAGACAATGACCTTGATAGCACTGGGACCCTAGTACCAAACACCAGACATAGGTCACCGCTGTCATCTCTTCAGATATGTTTCTATCTTGTTAGTTGTCTCAAAGGAAATTAAGATTGGTTAAGTTAAAGCTGAGAGCAGGGACTTATCAGTTGAAGTCCCTGTGTATGAAATTCCATGTGTTCAGCAGAGCCCCTTCTTTGACTGTCTTCAAAGCTCAGACTGAGACCTTTCTATTGAAAGGTTTCATATTTGACTATTTTGCCTGCCCTCTCTTTTCTATTTCTCTTTTTGGCTATTTTTTCCTTCATTCTCCTTGCTAAGAAAGGCTGCTCTCACTGAAGCATTGAGTCCTCCTCTTTTCCGAGGTTTTACTTTTTTATCTGTGCAGTGTTCCAGATATAGACAAACGGCACTCTAGACAATACCAGAATAGATAAGGAACTTCAAACTTTCACCAAGAAAGTATCTCACAGAAGCTTCCAGCAGAACAGAGACACAGCAAGACAACCCAGTTATCCTTTAACAACATTTAGAAAATAATCCAGAAACAAGTCAGAGTCACACAATTACAATGTTGGTAAATCCAGCCTCATACCATCATCAGAGATATTAATCATTGCTCTCAAATTACTCTCAAGGGTTCACTTCTGTTTATGCTCACTGTAGAAAGCAAGTCAGTCCACTGGTACTCTGCCCTCTGATTCTAAACAACTTACTCTAGCAAAACATTTCTGTAATGTCTCATATATACATACATTAACATCCTTTCTAAGCAATACTAGTATGCTGTCTCCAAGTAAGCTACCACGCTTTGTTAGCAATGCACCTTTTAATCTGTCAAATTTTCCATTTGCTTTATTCTGTTAACAGAAAGGTTTTTTTCCCTAGCTTGAAGTACTTTCTACCAATATCCAAGCAATAATTAAAATAAAAGCTTAACAATTAGTAAGACCACCTGGCATTTGTTTCAGATTTTTTTCCCATGTAATTCAAACATGTCAAGACACTGGGTAACCATTATTAACTGCAGTTTATAACAGATAGAAAAAAAATTACTTCTACAGAACTGAAGTGTTGCTGTCACATGCCACGCAGCCTGCCAAAGGCATAATGAGGAATAAAACATTGAATTCCAGTCTCCAAGATCAATGCTTATTCCATGGCAAGATTGTAAATGGTCATTTGCCTATCCAAACTATTACAAAAAAGTTATATCTATCAGTTTGTTGGAGGAAGCATTAGGAGATTTGGGTTCTTTTCTGGCTTTTGGAGCTAACTTACTACAATCTTCATCAAATAATCACTGTATGCCTTGGTTTCACAGTCTGTAAAATGTGGATATCTACATCCACTCCTATGCATTCACATTTTCACCACAGGACTGAAACTGGTGTTTTCTCTTGGATTTTTGTATAGTACAATCATGTGAGTTTTACGTTTCTTTTGACTACAGTGTGAAACTTTAATTCACATGGGATCTAACAGGATGTGAGATACTGAGCTCAATTATCTTTCAAATACAATTCAGTATTACAAACAGCAGGACCAGGCTGCTGAAAATTATTACATTTAAACAATGTCAATGAAAAATAAGGAGCCAGAGTTTGTTTTCTTGCTTGGATGCAGTACAAGATTCAGTGCAATGATACCTGACATTACAAGTCAAATTGAAAACAAATTTCCTGATGGAGCCATAATTTGCAGAAGATTTAAAACAAATTTTAAAATTTCAATTGCATAAACATTTTAAATCACACGGAGGATGAAGCAAATTTTTAAGCCATTCATAAATATCAGCTGACATCCCTGAAATCTGGTAGAAATGTATCTTCTCTACTTCTGTACTTTAGCAGAACTTTCAAAAGGTACTTTCTCCTCTGAATAAATGAATTTTATTTCATGGTCATGGCAGCTATCAGACATATCATTACATCCTTCCCACCTTTACTTCCCATTGTGGCAGTGAAACATTGATTAAATCAGAGAGAATGCTACCTAGATTAAAACTCTTCACACAGGGAACAGGTAAAATACCAACTTTTTCTGCTGTCACCAGACTTGCAATAAGAACCTATAATACCTCTAGTAAGCCACTTAAAGGCAGGGGAGGAATATGCCACTTAAGTGGAACAGTTTGTTCCAAGTGTGAAAGGACTGAGCATGCAGTTCCACTTGTTCTGTTCCCAGTTCTGTCACTGCTTGTACGAGTTATGTGACTTTGTCCTTAATATTCAGTTGTCTTTGCCCCCGTTTACAGATCCATGTTAGCAATGTACAGCAAGCCTATATAGATTACACCTGACTTCCACACACAATATGAATTATGATTCACATCTTGATAATTTTTATATAATTTTATGTAAGTACAAAAGAAATTCAGTGTATTATTTAAAAATAGAAAGCAGTGATTTTAGTGTTCCATCCAGTGATGAAGCAGAAAAAAATATGGCATGGGAAAGCATAGTTTTGGGGATTTTGGTCTGCTCTGGAGGCAATTAAATCAAAGAAGAATTTTCAGACTACAATGTGGTCTTACACTCATGTTAGGTTTCTTTTTTTTTTTTTAAATAATGTCTTCTGTGTGATATCAGAAGGCTCAATGTCACACTAATTTGGTTTCTGTTTGCTTCCTTTATTTTAGAATATTTTATACACACTATTCAGAGATAACTTGTTTAATTTCCTGCTTGTTGTCAAATTCTGTTTGGTATGTTCATAAAAAGCAGTGCCACTTTTGGGGAAAAAGAAAAAAACCACACATAGTAAACCCACAGACTTCTTACCCTGTGTTTTTGTTTTTCTAAAATCTTGGTATCTTTGCTCTGGACTGACCTCATGTCATCAGTCCTAAAACTAGAAACAGTTTTCTATAAACAGATTTAAAATGTTACATCTTTGTTTCATACATATCTACTCCTTTGATTTAATAGTACTACAGTCAAGAAGAAATTTTTTTGTAGAATATTTTAGTCTGTATTGCTATATTTTTTTTACTCATCATACTGTTTATGAAAATTTAGTCTGCTCTGTGATTTAGCATCCAGACTGACGCCTTCTATACTTCTGATTTGTTGAAAAGTACTATGATTTTGCATTTTACAGTAGAATCACTCTCTCTCAAGCTCTCTTGTACTTTCTGAATTTTCTTAAGCACCATGGAAGGAATGAAAACTAAGCTCTGACATCTATCCTACTGCAAAATCTAGCCCAAGTTGCTTTTCAGTAGAACCATAGAGAGATTGTCTGCCAGTCAAGCAGCAAAAGTATATTATTCAGAGTGTATTTGTATCCATTTCCAAAAAGCAGCTTGCAAATATGTCCAAGTGTAATAAATTTCTTGTGCTTCAATGTATTTATGGAAGTGGGTAATCAGCACTTGATTTTAAACGAGCTCTTTTTAATTTCATGTCTTCCCCAATTTCATTCCAGCCTGTGCCAAAGAGGGAGCTACCCTAAACAGCATCATTTTGTCACGCTGCAGCTGCCGGCAACTCAGTGGGTTAAAAACTTGCTAATGGTGGGGCAGGGGAGGAATAGTACACACAAACTCCCTCCCCCCCCTTTTTTTTTTTGGTCTGTATTTTAACATACCACAGGGAATGCATTAAAATTACAGAAATAATAAAAAGACTTGAAGATATGCCTAGACCAGCTACAGTTGCTCCTTCTCCCATCACACGTCTTTTCTCTCAATGCCCTACAATCATAAAATAAGGCTTTGCCTTCCTCACGTGGCCAGAACCAAGGTCACTGGAAGCCGCTGGAGATCGACAGGAACTGGAGCCAGTTACCCACTTGAAACCCTCCCTCTGCATTTCATGTCTGGACCAACTTTGTGGCAGAAAAACCCTGCTCTTGAAGCACAGCAAAATGCAATAGCTCTGCTACACACAATAACCAGCAAACTTACAGAAGAGAGCTCTGTATCAGTGGTTCTTCCTATGGATTCAGAAAAGGGTTATGAGGAAAGGTAGCTGCAAAAGCCTCTGAACAGGGGAAAAAAAGAGTTGCAGCTTCTTCAGGAAATTATGAGCTATGATATAGAAATGCCCTGGAACAAGTGCTCTTTCCCTCTCCACCCACATACCCAAGGTCTGCATGAATCCAGTGCACTAACCTGTATGGCTGACAAGGGTTTTCATCCTTAGCTTCAGGTTTCAAATTCATTGCGAACGGGAATATTGCCACAGAGTTCTGTGTATGTTGGCTCAGGCCCATCATGCACAGGGAATGACTTTCTGAGGGATATGGCTGGGCCTGTAAAGGGAAATGTGCATCAAATGTAGATTACTGTGAAGTAATAGGACTAGGAGCAATTGACCAAAACGAGAAATCCATATTAAATGGAAAAATTATGCAGCATGCAGCCAAAGGAAAGGACTTAAGGACAATTCCTAAAAGCCATAATCCTAGCTTAGGCTTGCAATTAAAGAAGACAAAAAGTAAGAATAAAAGAGTGGCAGAGGACAGGACACAGAAATGTATTCAGAGTTCAGAAGAATACAAATGATGTAAGGATGTTGTTGCTTTACAAGGTACCAGCTGGACCCTCAGTAGAACAGTCACCATTTGTCACTGGTTCAGAGAGGAACATCTCACAGCAACTGCCCTAGAAGTAGTGCAGCAGCACCCAGCCAGGACAATGCAAAGGTAGGGAAGCTGAACATACATGCCATATTCTCAGATATCACTAGCACAAGCACAGCCAGCTACATGCCTGCATATACAGCAGGTGAGCTTTACGTTTTCCTCGCAATTCTTCCAGCAGCTAAAGTAATTGGGATTCCATCCAGGATAGAGAAAATAGGGCTAGGACCTCTCAGGCTCTTTCTATGCCTTACTGAGATAAAAATAAAAGCAACAACTGTGTTGAGCTAAGTGGCTTTTCCATTCTAACAATCTTCATGCCCTTGAAATTTAGTTTGAAATGGAGCATCCTGCTATTTCCGCAACAAAAATCAATATAATCAACAGGTTAAAACATTCTCAGTTACAATGAAAAAGTATCCGGGGAAATAATACATGATACATTAACAAACGTCTGGAAATTTAAAGGCCATCTGAAAATAGAAAATCTCTTCGTTTGCCCAAGGCAATGACATGGCACTATAGAGGAGCACCACACAGAAACTTGAGGAGATAGGGCGTCTATTCCCAGCAATGACAGCTATCTGCTCTGTGACCTTGGGCAAGTCACTTAACTGTCACCTGCTAGAATGAATTAAAAATGCTTCCTTACATAAAGTGGTTCAAGATCTGTATGCAGAATTGTCTTTCTCTTATGTACAGTAATTATGACCTAGTTAAGAATCCTCTGAACATCAGACATACACACATGATAGAGTAAAACAACACCATTTAGCACAGGGCAGACTATCTCTGACTTGCACTAACTCATCCAAATGATATTCCAGAAAATATTGTGGACCTATGGCAAAAGTCTAATTTTTATTCACAAGAAACAAAAAAAGAAGCAGCTTAGTATGAATGCACTCAGATGAATCAGAATGTACCTTTTCCCAATCAATTTAAGAAAAAAAACATTGATTCTACTAATCTCATGCTAAAATGTTGACAATGGCCTGGTTTAAACTTCTTTCTTAATGACCATACTCCCAAAGCATCCAGCTTCTTTAGAGGTCTGGGCTAACTCACAGCTCACTGCACTTCTTCAACTGAGTATCAACTCCTGACCACAAGATGGAGGGACACATCATTTCCCGCCACCCCGCCTTGAGATAGTAAGTAGAAGAGAATAATTTTTTAGGACTGTTTTTAAACATTCGTTCGTTTGACCCCTCTTTTTATGCACTGTCTGGCATGAGAATATGAGAATGAGACTTTTTAAACAATCTGCTAAGGTATAGATTATAAGCTCTAGGAATCCCATATACATCTCTAAGAGGGTGAGTGGGTGTGTGCGTGAGTGTGTAAATAAAATGGCCTAGTTTAAAATGTCTTTAATAACCAATATTTGGCAAGCTGAACCAAACGGGTATGAGCTCCCCCTGCTGACTCTCAAGCTAAAAATAAATGAATCGTCTTCAGATGCTTTTACAAACACTTTTGATATTGGCTCAAGGTCAAAGGAGTGGACCAGCATAAGGATGATATTTTAAGCATCATTAGCAACACAGACCAAAAACTAGCAATAAGGACATTATGTGTTTTATTTTCATCCCACTGGGGTACTTCTACAGTGGCTACCAATTCAGATTTCAGTGATACTACTCTTGATTTACAGTCTAATAGAATAAAACCATTTCATACAATCTTCATGCTTCTAAAAAACACATACCAAATAAGACATTAAAAATTGGATCATTACAAGAATATGTGTTGTTGTCTTTTACTTTAGACATGAACATATGAAACAGTATATATCCAGCTACAGGCAGACACCTACCACCTCTTTCATCAACTCTAACATACATCTGGATTACTGTACAACCTAAGCTAAAAAAAAAAAAAAAAAAAAAAAAAAAACACAAAACACCACCACACAGCCCTCACGTTTTAAAGACTATACCAAACTTCCACTAATGTGAAAGCTATGTCATGCAGTGGCCCTTTTAAATAGACCCTATTTAATATTTTGTTGTTATTAAGACCAAATTTTTCCACGTTTCTTCATGCCACTCTCACCAATAACTAGGAGGAGGCTGTCTCTCCTAATCTGTTGGCTATATTCCATGCAGTTCCTGATTTTCTGGGCAATTTTTTTTATATCACAGAGAAGTTTGGATGTGAACAAGTCAGTTCATCTACTGCTGCATTTCCAGAGCCATTTCAAAAGGAACTGCTGACATCTACTGGTTCGAATTATAAAATACTCAATTCACAGCTTTTCTTAGATAAAATCTAATTATTCTGATTTCTTTCTCAGATGATGGCAGAAGAGGCAATTCTGTTGAAATTAGCAGAAATAAACCCATTCCCTCCCATTTCGCAGCTCATGTCCTCTCCAGGCTTTCTTGCATGCATAGAAGTCTAGAATTATATCTGCTAGGCACCAACAATTTTTTCAACATGAGAAACACAGGGAGCGTTTGGCTATCACATGAGGTCCTTCCACCCAGCACAACACAAGACCTGCATATTTTGTGCTGAAGATTCTCAAATTTTGCAAATCTGATGCAGCACAAGATTAGCATCCTCATCTTCACCCTTCTCAGAAGACACCCACTTCCCACTCAGCACTGTATTTCTGAACCTTGAGGCTGCTGCTCAGAAGCTCCAGTGCCAAGTTGGGCACTCAAGCCCTCCATGCATGTGATGCCAAGGACTCAGGGAAGGTGTCGAGGAGAGGAGTGGGGCTGAAGTGCTTCAGTAAGTGATCTGATCTTTCAGACTGAGGGGCTATAAACAGACCCGCTCCCCCTGCCCCTTGCTTGGGATCATTCACCAAGCACCCATTCTTTCACAACTCAATACTCTTGCCAGGTCAGCTGTTTCAGGTGACCATGTCTTAACAGATGCAATACACCTCTTATCCCCACTCTGTGTTTATACATGCCTTCTCATTACTTCCCTTTCACTTAGCACTCTGCCCTTAGTCTTTCCAATGCAGGGAATGGCAGGCCCCAGATGTGCTCTGAGCACACTTAAGGAGCTGCACACATTTACAAGGCAGGTATTTCCATGTTGCAGTCCAGAGACCTAGTTTAGGAGCTTTGGAGCTTTGGCTTGAACAGGAACAGCAGGAAGCTTGGTAGCAGTAGGATGGCATTACTACACAAGCAGCTTTGCAGATGTCAGCCCAGGAAATTGTAAGCACCCATAAGGCCAGGAAGCAACTCTGATGGCTACTTTGAAAATGTTTCTGAAATGGAAGACTGTGGCAACCAGACAGGCAGACAGGTACATGAGGGTGTTGGATACACAGGTCAAGAGTAGTCTGTTTAGCATGCAGTAAAACTAGATATGAGAGACAACTTCCTACACCAAGTCCTAGGGTTTTATCTCAAAACAAGCCTTCTTTTTTTATACTCCTAAGGGCAGCAAACCTAATTTTTACTTCTTCTCCAGACATCCAGAATTGTACTGTTGTCAGCTGCATCACTACTGGCAAATCAGTACCTTTCACTCTCATTGCCAATACCTGGCCAAAGCATCAGACAAGCAGGAGGGCAATTAAAATATCACTCTGCTCCAAGAAACATTATCGAAAGCACACAGGCTTCAGTGATAACATTTAACTAGGCTAGTGTCAAAATACTGCAGCAGACCTAGCTAACAAAATGTATCAGGCAGCTACACTGGACTTCTCTTTCTGTGGTTCTTTTTCCCCTTCACAAATCAAAACACACATCTACTCTGCATAATGCAATTATTGTTTCAGATTTACAAGATCCTTACTTCTGTATAGTCTTTCAAAAATTTGTTTAAGACACAGAAAAATAGTTTTCACTGCTGTAGTTTTCAACACTTAGAAAAAACACTTGAGATAGTACATTAATATAGGAAAACAGGAAAGCACCTGTCAATAGAAGGAATGCAGCAGGGTTTGGGATGACTGGAAAACACAAACAGAATAACCAAAACCCTACACAGAGAAAGATGTGAAAATAGATGCTGGAGAGGAAGAAGAAAGCTTTGGCAGACCAGATGCTGATCATAGCTAGCAGAAGTACAGGACAGTGTCCTCCCAAGTCAATTCCCTAGTACCTGTACCAACAGCAGGAATGTAAAAGGGTGTGACTAGCAGTCTCAAACTCACTTTTTCAGAAGAAATCCAGAGAGGACCTGTAGGATAGAAGCAGTCACTACAGAAAGTTACTACAAATAAGAAAAGCTAGCACAAGAATCCATCCTTTTTCCTTACATCCAGAAGCAGATAAAGATGAAGAAATGGTAGGGTCAGCATTGGCCCTCTAGAGACCTAGACTCTATTCAGGAGGAGAGTGTAAAAGTGTCTCCAAATTTTTTTGTTGCAGAATTGAATTAGGAAGCTGGCCAGGTAAAGAAGACTGAAAATTGATGGAAAATTAAAGTGTAATTTTGGGTCAAGGAGAACTGAAGGAAAAAACAGTAAGAGAAGAGATAGGCAGATAGACAGACAATGAATGCACTTTAATGACCACACAGAGACCCATTTCAAACAGTGCTTTATAACCTTCCTACTGCTCATCAGGTCTCAGCCAGCCAGTAGAGGATGTGCTTGACATGCTGCAGTGAATAGAAAGGTTCAAACACTAATTAATATACACTAAGGTGTGCCCTGCCCTAAGGGCACGCAGTTTAAATTGGACAAATCTAGAACATGAGAGTAGATAAAGAAAAACAACAGAGGACAGAAGAAAGTTGAGTGGTATAAACTAAATCAGTCATATACCTTTTGCGGGATTTTGTTTTTTAATATTAGTATTTGTGGTAGAGCAAGAATAAGAGCTAGAGAACATTGAACTAGTAGAAGCAAAAAGAGACACCTTAGATGTCTGACTTCACATTACAACTCAAGGTGCTTTTGATCAGAAAAGTGAGTTGGCCACGAAAGTGGGAAAGTTATGGGAGTAGTAATTTTAGATGGTAAAATGACATTTTATTTCCTGACAGTGGTTCAATAGCATTGTGTTTGTTTACCTATGGATTCAGCTAATGCAGAGACATACAGCCATGCTAAATGAGATGTTCAGTCATTTGTGCCTAACTTGAGTAGAAAAAAAGCCCAAGATTAAGTAGACACAAACTTTTCCAAGTTAAGAACAATTTAGAATTTATGAGTCAAACCAGTATACAGATAAGAGACCAGCTGTAAAAAGTAAGATCCAGACTCACATTGTCCAAGACTTTGATTCAAGCCCAGTCAAAATTCCAGAGCATTTGCTGTACATTTCTGTGATGGCAATAAGAGAATATGGCTTAAGATCAGCCCTCAATTAGATAGATTGTCCTCTATTCAGAGGCCCATTAAGCACACATGCTTTTGCCAAAGACTTGATATCCAAACAGCAAAACTGCTAGAAATTTTGGAAAGGGATGAAGTGGGAGGCCTTAAAGAATAAATAACATTTCGGAGAACTGTACTTGGATTTAGTTAAAACAGAAGCATATCTCCTTAGATTCAATGTACAAAACCTTGAGAGATTGTGGTGCATGCATGGCCGGGCTCAACAGATAATGTAAGGCAGGTGCTGTTATTAATTGGCCATTTCAGTCTTTTATTCAGTTACTTTTGTAGAGAAATGTTCTTATGCCATTTGGCTGCATCCACAGCAAAGATAGAAGATTGTCATCATTTCATCACGCTAACAAGGCAGTAATAAAAAAGAACTGGCAGTCTGGAAAGAAACTGTAGAAAATGTTAATGGTAGAGCCACAGCACTGATGCCAAATATTTCCTGTAAAAGGGTATAATTATTTTCAGGTACTTACCCTATGACAGGAAAGAAATGGCTGAGAGCTTTCCTTTTTGGATCTTTGCTCCTAAAGCAGCAGTGGCAAGATGTACTGAACATGCACAGCAATGAGCCAGTCTTGGAGCTTCTGCTTCTGGCAACCATAGTTGGAGTGATTTTAGAGACCAGGAGATTATAAAGCTGCTGAGCTTTTCAATTTGAATCACCTGATACTTAACACATCCTTTAAGGCCAAGCATATGGCTAGGAAATTCTGAGCAACTCAAAGTTTTCTCTCTTAATCCTTTGGCTGACTCATGACAAGTGTCTCAGGATTAATGTAACAGGACATTGAGGGAGAATCCACTGAATACAAATTACCTAAGAGAGGCTACATAGCATTTCTCCCCATTTTCAAAGAGCTCAGCACTAGTGTTTTGAAATTTGCCTGACACTTCCTTGATTCACTAAGATGTTCAACTTCTACAAGTATTTAACAAACTAGGTATTTGTTGGTGACATCTCTAAAGGAGGCAAGTTAACTTACTGCCAAGCAGACATTCACTACCTGCCCCAAGAGGCAGTATATTCTCTGAGCAGGAAGAATATCAAGTTCTTGGGAATTCTGCATTCATGTGGAAAACAAAAAAATGAGGAAAAACACTGAACAGCAAAATATATGACAAAAAGAAAGAAAATCTGCTCTAAGAAATTAATCCTTAATCAGATTCTATAGGTTCTTTTTCTTGGAGCATGTAATATGCAGATGAGGAGATATCTTTCCAGTATTAAGGGCCTTTTCTACCAGTTTTCAACAAGGTCTGCATTATTTTGCCTCAGTGAGAAAGTACTCCATTTTTGGAAGACAGGAGCAAACACCTAAGAGAGACTGCAAATCACTACAGCAGACCTAACAAACCTTGTTCAGATGGCCTCAGGCTTACAAATGGAATAATGTGCATCTCACCCCAGCATTCCCTGGAAATTCTCTGTTAGTGGCAAGGCTGAGTTTATCCTATTTTTAGCTTTGTCAGGCTTTCTGATATACTGGGCAAACCACTTGAAGGCTACACCTCTACTTCTCACCTGTAAAATGGGCACGCTTGCCCTTTGCACATAGTACTTCAAGGCCTGATTCACACCTTCACACACACTGTTAAAAATACTAGTATCCCATCCTTTCAGAATACTGTTCTGTCTTAAAAATTCCAAGTTTCCAGTTCTTTTCAGGCCATCTGCAAAAGTATGCATGGATATAAAATTTACTCCTAAATAGTGTGAGAATGGTTGTGTTCAGAAATTCATCTGGAGTCCTTTACTTGCTCTCCTTCCTCTACAACTTCCTGTAATAAGTATAGACTATGCCTCAGGAAAACAAAGCTATTTGAAAAGAGAACAGCTGCCATGGTGCTGAGTCAATACAGACAGACAAAATAAAATAAAATAAAAAAACTACACTGCATCTGTGGCAATGTGTTTTTTCCCCTCCATCACAATATCCCCAATGCATAACGCCTTGGCAACAGTTTAGTAAAAAACAGTTCAAGCGTGTGTTTCAAAGAAATGCATCCAAACCCTGAAATCATTAAAACAATACACTAATTCCTGCAATGGGGCATCCACGCAGCTGGTATTGCAGTACTTCTCTTTGGAACTATTTCCTCTGCCTCAGTCAGGTTCCTCTTAGTCATCTGCCTCTAAGCACTTACAGGGGTGAACTGTGAAAAGGTGCAATAGTTATTTATTGCTGTTAGCTGCAACGATATGGGCAAAATGCTCCAAAACCTCCACAATTTTTTTTCCTAGGCATTATACAGAGGTACTGTTCATATTTTCCAGTGACAAGAATAGGTTTATGGAGAATATTTGTCTGTGTTTTCACAAAAGAAGTTTGTCTCCATTGCAGCTATTTTCACAGCATTGTGCAGGGTTATCTACACTTGGAATTGATGCTGGTAAATCATAATCAACTAAAAGAATGCAAACCAGCACTTAACCCTTGGTGTATACAGGGACCATCATACTCATAACCAATGTAACCTAGGGAAGACACTAGAAATGTTTGCTCAGTGTTAGGATATTAACTGTGACACCCCTCATTTGCTCTGTTAACTGCATTAGAACATGCACTGACCTAGAGGATATAAAGTTACAGCCTCAGGAGCATCCAGAAATACTGAATAAAAAAAGAAAATGCCACCATTCTGGCCAGTGAATTCAGGCATTTGGATCATCCCTTCAAGCTTTTGCTTCATTTGAGGTTGGAGAGTGTTGTTTATCTAAAAGACACCTGCAAAAAAAAAAAAAAAAAAGGGAAAGAAAGAAAAAACCTGCTTTTAAAGTGGGAAAACCATGCCATGTGTTCAGAAGCAAAGTTTAAAAGCGGCAGCTTTGTGAGTGTTCTGAACCGTAAACTGGTTTTGTGAATATTATGAAAAGCAAAATGTACATTAGCAAATTGCAGCATTCATACTCTGTGAAAGAGAATTTGTACAGCTGTAGACCGGTACATTTGATCTGCAAAACTTCAGTAGAACAGTTTTTCATAGGAACAAGCCAAATTCTTTAAAAATCTTTCTTTGCTTTGGGATAGGGCCTTTTAGAAACTAATAAGCTCGTTTTTATTGTTCTCCCCTTATTCTGAAAAACATTCTCATGGATGTAAAGGACTTTTCACTGGGGCATAAAGCAAAACTCCAGACATGGCTGAACTAGCACCTAATAACACTAACTCTTGTACAGAACTTCTGATGACTTTGTACGCTGTTTTTTATTCCCTATACCACTGAAAAGAGGGCAGGGCACTGTTTCAGTCTGTTCCCCATAACTCTTTTGGAGGCTGAGTCATTTTTTAAGGTTTCCACTGTATTCCTCTGCTCTGCACCTCCTGGTAGAGGGAAGTGTGGATGGGATCCTCCTCTCTGCGATTTTATGTCTCACTACGAGTGATTTTTACGCAAAAATCAAATTGAGGAAAAAAAACAGGAAAATATATTTTATGGACACAGATTAGGAATCTTGACACTACCAATCACCACTTTATGGGGCAGGATATAATTAAGATGTCAAGAAATAATAAATTAGCACCAAAATAGAGCGATCTTTATCAAGCTTTCCTATCCATAAAGAACTTTTTCTATTGCACAAAAAGCTTCTCTAATATAAAAGAACAAACTACATTGGACTTGAATTATCATTTATATCAGCTGGTTTTGCACTTTTCTAGCAGCATAAAGGAATCTATACTGCGTACAAGTAACCTACATTTAGCCTTATCTGTTGATATTGCAGAAGTGGTAAAAAAAGGCATTGTGGTAAGCATCATACCTGGTATGTTCACAGTAGTTTTATCTAGGGATGAACTTTATTAAAGGCATGAAACTGTATAATATGTATTATAATGAGAGGAAACCACAGAAAGATTTTAAGTATGCCTTTGTATGCATGTACATCAAGCACCTCTGAATTATTATCATGGTATATATGTCAACTACTACCTCCTAGGAGGTATTCAGTGGTGAACAGTATGGGATCTGCATTCCTAGCTCTAACCATAAAAACAGAAATCTTCATACCAATGGAGTAAAAGCTCAGTTTTCCTGAGCGTCTCTGACAGAAAACTCTAAGGGACTTAAGGTAACTGCATTTTAAGTCCTTTTTGCAAAAATTTGCTATAACTAAAAATGCAGATTATAGCCCTGAAGTTTTGCTTTTGTTTTAGAAAATCACCCACTACCAGCATGGCTATTTCTAACAACAGGATTGTATTAAAATATTTGCTTAAAACTTTTTGTCATTGATCATCTATAACTAGAAAGTATCCTTGCTTCTTACTGCTCTAGCTATTAGAGAACTATTTTCTTGGCATGTTAACCAGGTATCTCTACAATGGGCTTGTTATAAGTATGCAACATTTCTACCCTATGTTTTTCTTACGCTGCAAGTATGCAAGTGCTGAAAGTCAAACAATGCTATTCATGAAATATATACACTGTACATCTAATGCTTGTAGGACTGAAAAGCTGATCTAAAATATTGACTGAAAATAGGATGCATTTCTTCTGTTTTGAAATATAATAAATAAATAATTGATGACAAATCATTCAGCTATTTTATATAAGGCTTTTCAAAAACAAAAATCAGATTTCAATGGTATATCCATTATTAACATTTCTGTAATTGTATGAAAATTCTGGCTAGCAACATATTTCCAAAAAGCGAAGGAACAAAAACCCTCACTGAGAGTACCTGGAACTCTTAATTAAACTTGACCTTGAAAGCTGCAGGAAAAATACACTGCCAAGAAACCACTACATCATCACAAGAGAAGTATATTTGGTATTTTATATACCTACTCAGATGACCAGATCAGTATTCTTTACTCACTCTTCGAAGTAATTGTAAACTATTCCTATTGCTACCAAGAGCCCACATAAGCCAAAAAGCCTCATGCCTCTTTATTTTAAGGGAGGGAGACGTTTTAGCTGTTTTCTTTGCATTAGCTAAATGCCATCTTGTAGATATCACAACTTAAAAGTGTGATCTGAAAAGGTATGCTAACAATAAAAGTACATTATTTAGCTGCACTGTCACCACCAAAGCCATTCTAATAAAGGTCTGAAACATTTAAACTCATCAATAAGGACAGAATGGAGCTCTACCTACCAGCTCTGGGCCTATTCAAAGGTTATGCTCAATTTAGTGTCAGTTCAAACTCTGAAATCCCATGCATGAATTGAGTTTGCTGCCCTTGCTGCTGGGTTAGCTAAATGAGGAGAAAGATAAAATCAGAAAAGTACTTCAGCTATCTTAACTCACTTTCGAACTGTCGTGGTTTAATGTCTATATTCTCATGCATACAAACTGTATCAACTCCTATAATTTTTCTTAATAGTGAGAAGTGCACAAGACTGGGATAGATTTCTATTTTCAGCTAGGATTCTGTCCCACTTACAGTGAAGCTAAAGGCAAGACTTCAATCACAGAAGTGTTGGGTCACTCCAAAAACCTCACTCTGGTGTTACACATCTTCACACACTAAAAAAATAATCTACTGCTAATTTTTTCTTTCTTTCTTTCTGTCTTCCCTTATTATTTTGCATTCTCAAGAGCACAAATTCTTGCTAGCAGATGCTTAGGCAAGGCACAGGCAAAGCTTTAAGTCATTCTCTGTCTTTAAAATTGAAGTAGTGAAGCAAGAGGCATCATTAGCATAAGTGGAAGAGTCAACAACTTAAAGTGGTTTAAAAACCTTATAAGTTTACCAAAAAATATTTCACAGGGAAATGAAAAAGGCACATAAAATACAGAAAGCCATAACAACGTCTGCCAAAATCTAGATGCAAATATATTTAGGATTGGTTCCACTTTATGTTTGTTTTAGTTCCGCTTTAATGCTTAGATTTGCCTGGAGCTGACTCACACTGCTTCTGAAAGGAAACAAAGTTTAACATCTCAATTGAAGAGTGCAATCTGCCCAGAGACTGGATCTCCATGGCTTTTACTGACCAAGGAAAATTATCTGATTTATAAAATGCTTGACATCTCTAAGAGCCTCTCCACAGGCCCAAATGCCCTGCCTAGGCTGAATTAGCAGTAGCAGATAATTCTGCAGAAATATTTAGCAAGCTTATTAGGCTCCTGCATATTAACACAGAGGGGGGAAAAAACCCTATTGCCATGGCTATTGCATCATTCATGTAAAATACTTTTCAGTAAAAAGATGACAGCAGAGTGCTTTATTGCTATTTGCTTCTGTCACCAGCCTCAGTTTAACTCAAAGTTTATTAAAGGAACTGGGAGTCAGAAATTTAATAAACTCATAAAGTGCAACTATTCTATACATTCACTTGAAAGGGTGCTTTAGGACAAGGTATATCTTCTCAAGAGAAGGTATGGGCAGGCTGCATTTGTTCTCTGTAAAACCTGGCTCACTCTAAAGATTTCTAACTGGGAAAAAAAAAATTGTACAAGAATTAGAAAGAAAAACATATGAAATGAGAACCAAAAAAATAATTTTAAAAAATTCACCTGGTTTAAGGTCTAAAATAAAACTTAGCCCAATCAAGTACTCTCCTACAACTCAGTTACAGTGATCTCAGCAAGACTCAGCCGGGCTCAGCTGTGTATGTCACACCCCATCAGAAATGTTCCTGATTTCTGTTGCTTTTTTAAGTTCGCAGAAACCAGCACCCTCCCCAGCATTCAGCTCTTAGCTGTGGGTACCCAAACTAACGCACACATTAAAGCAGTCAGAGGTTATATCTTAAACAGCTATATTGTCAGGCCAGGTGGGAAGGCCTGTTCTATAGAAAGGTTCCAAAAATAACATGAGGCTCTCTCACAAGCCATCTCTTCCACCCACAAATCTTTGCTCATTTTTATTTAGTCAAAGAAGTGTGGGACTACTCAAACTTATGTGGTAACATCTGAAGGTGCAGATGGGCGCATCTATTTGTCTGCCATCACCACTCCAAGGTTTCTTCTCCTGCTGAGGATCCCATTAACACGTAAATCTTCCCCATCCCTGCCTGACATCTGAATTTTTCAAAATTATTTAGCATCCCTTTTTCTCACCTGCAGGGCAACTCTCTTCCTTTCAAATGTTAATTAGGCATTTGGTGGTTTAGCCTAAAGTGTTAAATTCAGAACCATTTATCAGTTTCCCTCACCTCCCTTCACCCCCATTCACTTCTCAATCATCAGTTTGGAGAAGATCGAACTGTCTTTGGTTGTCCTCCATCCAGAGTTCTAATCAATAACCAAGAATATTAAGCAATATACAATATCCCATGGGCAGGTGACAGGAAGGTTTTGTTGGTGCTTTTTGGAGATGGACTGCTCAATTTCGCTTCTGGATTTACCATTCACAGTCATCATGAGAAAACTTGGTTTCCACTCTACTCTTGTAAAACAGCAGCAGTCATGAAGCTCCACATCCAAGCAAGTATCACCTCCTGCAGAGCAGGTTATCAGATATTCTTTGCATACCCTTGGTCATATCTTGGTTCTACTGCTTAGCAAACACCCATCAACTTTGACAGGGTCAGGATTTTATCCGGCATGGTTTGCACATTGCCTATAATATGGCAATGACCCACACTGCTTCAGAGTTTGAATAGTTCCACTTACTATATTAATGTATATTTACTGTGTTTACACTTTGTACTAAGATGCTAGGAGCTTTTATAATATAGTAAAATCTAACAGCTTGAATTTGAGCAGTGACAAGCCTACAGAAAACTCTACCAAAAAGCTTTGAGTAAGGCTTCCTTTGGCTTCAGAAGTTTTACTGCACCCCAAGAAGATTCAGACAGCACAACACTGGCTAACCAAAGTCAGTGCCATCCAGCTGCTCCTGCCTGGCAGGGGCTCAACCGTAGAAAACAGTATAAATTGAACAGGAAAACAAATGTTCGTTCTGTCAGCTGCACCTGCCTATCAAATCATGCTGCCCATTAGAGGTTATTTTCCAAAACCTCTTAACCTAATAAACTGAACAGACACAATGATATTCATGCTGCTATGAAATACTGCAGCCTGTCAGTGCTGGAATACTTAACTATCAAATCTACCAGTTAGCTCTCATCTCCAGAGGATTTTAACTCATGACAGAAGTGAATTGGAAAGGCAGATGTTTTTACAGTGGTTTTCAGAGAGCAACAGATCCCACATCAGAGCACAGCGTTTGAAAATATCATCCCTCTCTCTCCCAGTTACATAAGAATTAAGTGTCTCCATTAAGTGTTTACAAACCACATGATCCAACAGGCACAGAGCAATAGGTTTAAATAAACAAAACCAAGGGTTTGTGCAATTTAGTATGAGTGTACACACACATATAAAACAGGTTTGTTTTAGTCTATTACACAAAATAACTGCCTCAGATGCTGTTACAGGCACTCATCTCTGACATGGGACATTTAATTCCCCATCAGAATCAATTAACTCATGGTTGAGACTACAACTGCAGGGAATACTAATTAATAACTATTAATTAGTCAATTAACAGTTGGGACAGCCTGTCAGCCTCTGTCTCAGGTGAGTGTTATACAATACAAGGCTCACTGGAACAACCAGTTTGAAACTAAGCACATTTTCCTTTTGAGGAAAGTAATTAATCTGCTGCTTGTAATTCTGTTCAGTTTCTTCATTAAAAGCAGCATTCATCCCCCTTTGCTGCAGACTCTGCCCAGCAGATAACCCTCCTTGCTGTGCTCACCTGCATCACAACACCTCAAAATGCACAACTCTGGTCATGGTCCATTACATCGTCATTAGATCCTGCAACAAGGGGAACTACTGCTTAACCAGCTACTGCAACTAAATGCTGGACTGTAATGCTGTAGTGCTACTGGAAGCCTAGCCTACATGCTGAGAGGAGGGTATTGCTGTGTGAGGAGACACTGGTTTATGTGTTTGCTAGCTTGGAAGGGGAATCCGCTTCCCCTCCAAGAACCAGCTGACAGCTCAGGAATTCCAGCTGCAAAGCAAGAGGTCAAAAATCTCCAAGTCCCAGGTGCGGCCACCAGCGCTTGGAGCTTCTTCTGAAAGCAGAAGCCACCTTCCAGAAAGCTGGAAGGATGATTTCTGCACAACCTTGCTCACTGAGCTGCTGCACACCTGTGGAGCAACAAGAATGGCTCTCTCAACAAGGATATGAAAATAGCTTGTCAGCATCTCATTACAAAGGAAAGCTGTGATAAAAGGACAGAAGCCCAAAGATAGCAAAGGTTTACGAATAACTTGTGGGGGGAGGAGAGTGGAACAAAAATAACCCACAACCCAAGAACATATTCTCCACATTTTTCCCTATATGAGATTTTTATTAAAGCAGCCTTGAAAATAGTCTGTATGAAATCCGTTTGGAAAACGAAAGAGTGAAAGCAACTACCACATATTGCTTCTGCAGAAAATGTGTTTTTGTTACGTGAAGAAGTTAAAGACTAGAAACTAATGAGTTCTACTAATTCTTTAAGAGGACATAGTCCTAATAAATTCACTGGAGAAAGCCATGCCAAGAGCAGGCAAAGAGGCTGAAACCCCTGACCCTGTATCAATCCGTGTAAATACACATTGCACCACCGCACAGTTATGCAATTACAGCACAGAGGGAAAAGCAGCTACCAAAAACACTCCAACTACAGCAGGGAAAAGCAGATACCAAAAACACTCCAACTATAGTGGCACTTATGAAGTCTTCCTCCTTTAAGAAAGCATTTGTGCTGTTCCTGCCAAGGAAAACTAGCAAGGAAAAAGGCAACCTCTACTCTTTTTCTTTCTATGTAAAAGAGACAAACCGACTTAAAGATATTTTTTGCTGCACATTATTTGTCTGCCCAATGTTAACAATACAAAAAGAGAGGATAGCCAAGTTGCATATGCTACACTGTTCTCTAGGGCCTTTCCATATACTTCCTCCATGCTCCTGATCAACTCTGATCTCTAAGTGAAGAGTACCTGTTCCTGGTCCTTCCTTGTTCAGGTTTGGGAGCTTCTGTCAAAATTGTATCAGAGGTTTCTTCCCTGAAAGAAAGAAGCACATAATCTCCAGCTGTACACCCTGACAGTTTCAAAGTGCTCACTCTCCATCTAGTCTAACCAAAAAAACACACCTCCCCAAAGTTAATAACTTTGAGAATTTTAGGCATACGGAAGTGTGGGACCCACCAGATTGGGAGCTCTACAATTATCTGTCACAGAGAAATGGGTTATAGTTGTTTGGATACAAAATAGCTAGGACTTCTCAACATTTCTGGAAGTAATAAAAGTAAAGTCTTTATTTAAAGCACAGAGGCAAAAGAACAAAGGGAAGAGGAAATTAAAGTAAATCTTGCACCACTGAGCTGGCACAGACCACTAGATCAATGCCAGCAGACAGCTCTGCTGTACTGGAGTTCTGCATTCCGATCACTAGCAGTCTGCATGCAAATGCATCGCTAAAGGAAGAACAAAGAACAAAGAGAGAAAGCAAATACAAATGCATATGCACAATCATTCAATTTGGGTTTATTCATAAAAGGAATTTTGTTCCTTGCTTCCTCCTCTGAAAGGTTGTTTCCAACGTGATGGCTCTTTCTGCATCTGCAATATAGCAAATTTCAATGATCCACAATTACACATTCTCACACATGCTGCAAGGACGCTGTATCCACCTTAACTTACAAACAACAAAAATGAATTTTATTAGTTCAAAGACATCACACTTTTCTCTGAACATGTATTCAAAGAAAACAATTTCTAATAGTAAGCTTTTCTCTTGTCAGTATCACAGTATGCACAGGTGACTGGGCTGAGGTGGAGGGGAAGTAGTACATGTTTTTGTGAAACTTCTGAAGTACTGAAGGATTCCTACCTCCATTACCATTAATAGGTGGGCTTTCTGGTATTTCCTAATGTCTGCAAGTCTTTCTCAATCACTCCATCAAAGGCCACAGAGCTTGATTTCTGAACAAGTTGTCAGCTTTCAATAGTGTCTCCATAATAGCAATATTTTTAAAATGAATAAGATTAGGGAGCAGATTTTTAATGGTTTTCCAGCACCAAAAAGAGTAGATATGCGTGCAGTGGCATTTTCAAAAGCACCAGGGAATCCAGTTCCCATTACACTCAGACGTTGTTTTACATTTCATAAAGATACATAAATGTTCCTCATGTACTTACAGATAGGAATGAACTGGACCCTAGTTAAAAAAAAAAAAAAAAAAAAAAAAACACCAAAAAAACCCCCCACACACACAGCAGCAGAAGTACAGTTCATTCACTCCAAAACAATGCCATTCAGGCCAGATCATACCTTTCCATGAGGCTGAAAGTAATGTAGATTACTAGGCAAAAAGCACACCCCAGGTCTACACAGTATCCGTGCTCTACTCCAGCTCAGCCACCAACTGGGAAACCAGTTTTGGGACTCTAAGCCACCACCTCCCAGCTTAATGTTTTTTTTTTTCCGGTGTCTACTCACAGAATTACCTTTGCAACAAAAAGCTACTAGCACAGCATCAGCCCCTCTCACAGAGGCAATTCATTCTGATCCTTTGGACACCGTGGCAATAATGCAAGGACCTGCAGTGCACGCTCTGGATAACACATGGGGAATCCCTTTCCATGGGGCTGGAAATGAAACTAACTGAAAGCAAATGTTTACTGAGGAGTCTTAAACAAAGTCAGTGATTAAAGCCAACCCAAATAATCAGACACATTTTGTTCTCTCTAATCATCAAACTACTGTCTAGATTATCCTTGACATGTGAAAAGAAAAGATTGAATGTTGAGTTTATTAATTTACTTCTTTAATAACTGACTGTGTGATGCCCCATTTGTTATATATTTCTCCCTCACACTGTTCCAAGAGCAAATACAAGTTTTAATATTGTTTATGTTACTATCATTTGAAAATAAATAGCTTTTCATATATCTTTTGACTTCCTAGTGGCTACAAGGAAAAAAAGATCTTAAATATATTCAAGGCTAAGTGTCATTTAAACTGCCTCTGATATACATGTATTATAGTAAATTACCATAAACATGTTATGCAGTGATGGAGACAAATGCCTAAAGAGAAAACCCATGTAAACAAGGTAAGTAAAACTGTCTTATACATATTTAAGGGATCCATAAATGAGAACTAGTCATAAACTTGACAAAGGTAATAGAAGATAGATGTTAAACTTCATTGCTATAAAATTCAGGTTAAAAAGGTGATATAAATATTTTAGTCTTTTATCTAAGACTCTATCATTAAAGATTTAGTCCCCTTCAACTGCTTGGGGGTGCGGGGGTAGAAGATTTTTTTCCCTTTTTTCACCTTTTTTTTTTTTTTTTAATTTTTTGCACCTTCTGTTAGTTGTTTTGAGTTCTGCTTCTTTCTTCCCATGTTTCTTAGCTTGTTAAATGTTGATGCATTATATACAGGTATATATGCCATGCACCCACAGAGTTACTAAAAGATAGCTGCCAGTTCTCTCATGAAAGGGCTTGCAAACACAGGGGTCAATTTTCTACTAATTAGAAATCCATGTTACTGGTATTATAATTGAGACCCACAGGCCACTTCTGCAATGGCAGGGTGATTTCCCTCTCAGCCCAGAGGAGGGCTCAGAGCTGGTTTTTGCCTGTTGCTCAAGGTCCTGAGCAACCTGCTGTAGCTGACCCTGCTCTGTGCAGGGGCCCTGGACTGGGTGATCTCCAGAGGTGCCAAGCACCCGCAGCTGCTCTGCAACCCCTATTCCAGAGTTCCTCTCCCGCCAGCCAGCACAGACACTGGGCAGCCTCCCAGCACTGCACCACTCCCAACCCTCCTGAGCACCATTTGACCCTCCAGGTTCAGCTGTTGTTCAAATGCTTTTCGACTGTTTGGTTACTTCTCCAGCCCTGCCATTCTCCCAGTCTCAGCAACTGTAATTAAAAAAACAGCCTACAGAAGGACAGTGCGATCTCTTCTTATACCATAGATGTTGAAATTATAGACATGCAAGACAACACGCCCTCCTCCCCATCGTCCCCTACCTTCTGTAAGGTTACCAGCTTCAGGAGCAGCTCCTTCTAACTGAGCACAAAGACCACATGATGAGCAATAGTTCTGTAGCCAAAAGACTGATTTTTATCATGGCTTTGTGGTATTTAGTATTTTTCCTAAATTCCCAGGTACTCGAATACAATATTTGCATGGGAATCTCACCACGTTCAGTTTCTAGTTCCCAGGGTCGCAAAGGAGAGTTAAAAAATGTGGCAGAAAGATAAAAAGGATGCCTTAAAGGTCCAGAAAAATGCCCAAAAAATATTTTTCAAAAAATTGTCATGGTTTAACCCCAGCCAGCAACTAAGCATCACGCAGCCACTCACTCCCTCCCTCTGTGGTGGGGTGGGGGAGAGAATCAAAAGGGGAAAAGTGAGAAAATTCATGGGTTGAGATAAAGACAGTTTAATAGGTAAAGCAAAAGCCATGCATGCAAGCAAAGCTAAATAAGGAATTAATTCACTTCTTCCCATCAGCAGGCAGTTGTTCAGCCATCTCCAGGAAAGCAGGGCTCTATCACGCTTAACGGTTACTTGGGAAGACCAACACCATAACTCCGAACATTCCCCCTTCTTCTCCTTCCTCCAGCTTTGTATGCTGAGCATGATGTCGTACGGTACGGAATATCCCTTTGGCCAGTGGGGCTCAGCTCTCCCAGCTGTGTCCCCTCCCACTTCTTGTGCACCTCCAGCCTACTCACTGGTGGGGCAGGGTGAGAAGCAGAAAAGGCCTTGACTCTGTATGAGGACTGCTCTGCAGTAATGGAAACATCCCTGTATTATCAACACTGTTTTCAGCAAAAATCCAAAACATAGCCCCATACTGGCTACCATGAAGAAAATTAACTCTATCCCAGCCAAAACGAGCAAAAAAAAAATAAAAGAAAAACCCCAGATAAACCACTTTTATTTCTTGAGGTCAACCTCAAAAATTGTGGCAGGGTTTCTAACCTTTTATAAGTTAGGCATACCAGCCAGCCCTGGATACAAACACAGATCCTTATCATGGGCTTGAATGCTCAACATCCTGATTCAGAAACACAGCTGCCACTGTTTTACACCAACATCTGCCCCAGCACAATTTAATGACAGATATTTATCCTTCTATAAATAAATATATCCCCCTGAGGTGCATAACTTCCATGTGTAACATGGAAATAGCTGTTAATGCTCATTACATGTACACTTAATTTAAACATCATGTAGCTGTTGATCCTGGGTTTAGTTTCCTGTAGCCACCTTCAAATTTAAAAAGAAAAAAAAAGAAGAAAACAAAAAAGGAAAACAGGGTTGATTTATTGCATCTGAAAGTTTGGGATAGATCTTTATATTCTACTCATTATCATACAAACAAAATTCCCCTGGAACACTGCAAGAGCACATTGGTATTTAGGGTCCTGCTCTTTTGCTCCGTCTCTCAGTGATTTCCTCATCAAGTCAGCTCAATTTTCAAGTGTTTCCCCTCTCACCCCCAACAGCCACTCCTGATAATTGCCTAACTCTGAAAGCCAAGCAGGGTCTTTTCTGGCTTATATATTAGTAGCAGTAGACTGTGAAATCAGAGGTTAGTTAATAAGCCATCAGGACAGTCTGGACTGTCACTACAGCCCTGGCAGAAGTAAAAACACTGATCTAGCCAGCTAAGTAACAGAATGTAACTCTAAATATACCCAGGTAGCAGAAATCTATAGAGTATAAAAACCTGCTATTCATGAGCAATTGCTTTGGAGTCAGGAACTATGGGAAAAGACACTAACATTCAAAATATTCTGAAATATTTTGCCAATAGAGTTAAATTTCTAGTGTTTATTTTAGATCCTGTACTTCAGGGGAAGAGAGGAACTTTTTCAACTTTTTTCCTGTTTTGAGCTCTTCTTATTTAATTTGAGCAAAGATGGGCCAGAACCAAGGCCCTTGACCCAAATATTCCCACATTTCCTGCTCTTCGAAAAACAAAATCTGTACATCGTGCCTGTGATCCATCTCTCCCCTCACTGACTGTCTTTTTGTTTCTTGCATTCCCTCTCTGAGCCTGCTTGCCAGTCTGTTTATTTTCTCTTCATCAGCTTTTTTGGGAAGAGGCCATTTCATTTTCCATCAAGTCTCTTCTGTCTTCCATCGATTCTTATTCTGTATTTTTCCCTTTTGCCCTCACACAGCACTACACACATTTTCCTCTCCATTAAGTTAACTCACAATTCATCAAGATTGTGCACTCCAGAGCCAAACAGATATGGAGCTGTTTTAGAAGAAAAGGCAGGGATTGCTCCAGCTTGCTAATAAAGGGTATCAATCTTGCTCCCTTTTAAATGAAACATGTTGTAAGCTTCTCTTAGTCACACTAATGAAAGTATTTTGCCAAGTTTATCCCTAGCATGAGTCCCAGACCAAAAAGTGGGGAAGAAGGTGATACAGCATTGAGAATAATGGACCTATATTTTTAGTTAATGGATATTACGTATTAGAAGAACTAAGAACCTTTCTGGGCTAGGAATAGGATAATAATGTGCACTTTTATATTCGAAATGGTGGGCCAGGACCCTCACTCTAAGTGGCACATATAATGGCTCTGCAGGCTCTGCAATATTTTCATGAGGTCAGCACAGAAAACAACTCTTAACTGAGCACATCTATGAAAGTCTTGGGAAGGGGTTAGGGAATTTGTTCCATTATTGAAAGGGTTTTATACATTCAAAGCCAGGAGACATGGTTAACAAACATCCTCCTTCAGAATTTCTCTTGCTTTCCCCCAGAGTAACCACTACTGACACTTATCACAAAGTACTCACCTAACTGAATGGTTCTCTAATCTCACATGGCAACTCAAGAAGTGAAGCTTCTTCTAAGAACCATACATACTCCCTGTACACATGGAGGAAAAGGGCCTCTAAACTGCTTCAGGAGATTAGGGTTTTATTTTCAAGGCTGGAAAAGGAGCTGTGTGCACACAGCTGAGGACTGCATTTTTGAAGTTGCTTCACTTTCCTGCTAACATCACTTCAGGGACTTAAAATTCATTCCCCCCCAATTAAATTCTACTTTCCCAGTTTCTTCTTTACCTCCTCCCCCCACCAGCACTTAGTGAGCATGGATCAAGTCTAATGCCAGCTGTGCAGCCCATGACTTGCTCTGCAGTCTCCATATATTCTTTACCCTACATTTCTGAAGACAGAACTGCAGAAGAGTTTTCCCCCCTTTCCAGCTCTAAGGGTTACTCAGCATGGGTCTGCCAAAGCCAGTGTGCATCCTTCGCTTCTCCATCATCAAATTCTGTATAAGACCCCACCAGGGCCCTGTCAAAGGGCTCAAGAGGAAAGGGAACAGGTAGAACCAAATAGCTCCCCACACATCTCACTGTTCTTTTGCATCTATTCAGCGCTTAGTTCCCAAGTTACAGATGCATTATTGTACGCAAGAAAGATGCAACCAACTCAACCTTACGTGGTGTCTCCTCCCATTTCCTCCAGTGTCATCCCATTGGGACAGTAAAAGTCCCAATTACTGCTCTTAATGCCTTATTATCCCTTATTCCCATGAGAAATCTCACTTGCCTTTATCCTGAAATAATATGACATATTATCACCAGTTATCATAAATTACAATTTCTCTGCCTCTCCTGGGGACTATATTTTATACCTGCCTCCTTTTCTGCAGCTCAATAGGACAGATCTTTAAGAATGACTGAAAAAAGAGAAAAGCAGATCTACTTGAGTCCTTATAATATAACTTGACAAAAAAAATTTAAAAAAAAAAAAAAAGCAGGATGGGAAAAAAAGCCAGGTAACCATCAGAATACAGGGTCTTAGCATCCACAAGTTCACAACTGTCAAAAAGATCAACTCACCTTGATGGGACAATGTAAATAGCACTTCTTACTTTGATAAGCACAAAACATGAGCTCTGGTGGTGATGTAAATTGTTGTGGTTGGGTTGGGTTTTTAAATGAGAAATGAACTCCTTGGTTGTTTTCTCTTTTCTGATAGTTTTGAAAGGAGAGACCGTACAATGGCATGGAATAATTGAATTGTAAAGACAGAGGCACAGATGGATAACAACTCTCTGTCATTTGTTCCTGAAACTTCCTAAATGAAATTCACATCAAAATGTGAAAATCTGTAAAGCATCATTAATTTCAAGGGATCAGAGTAAGATTTTAAGCAGGAACTATGAAATAGTTTCTGTGTGTACTCTTCTGATGTCTTTCCTATTTCATCTAATTAACAATAAAACAGATGTCCCATGACAAAATCAGCTTTTTCATCCAATAACACTCTGACAATCTAAAAATGCCAATCCCTTCACATATGTAAGTTAAATGTCACTGGAGACAGTTGATGCAATTTAGAGATAAAAGCAAAGTGAATATTAACATTGGCTAACTAGCTACAGGGGTGCAAAAAAAAACCTATTGTCTGCCCTTCAAAGTTAGAGATCTCTAGTGCAGTGATTTTTTGAACTAACCCTGTTCACAGTTCTTAACATGGAATCTTGCAACACTCAAGAAAGTTAAATCGGTAATTTACAAATCTTAATACATATAAATTAATGTACTCAAAGCTTTTATAAAGGCTCATATTCTGAAGTAAAAGTAGTCTGTATTTGCTGTCACTCATTTGTAAGAGCCAGGAATAAAGGAAAATTAAAGTTCAACTCAGAAAATAAACCAGTAATATAATAGCAAAAAGGACCCAATTTCCTTTACCTGACTACATAAACATGGGAAAACTCACAGCATCGGTATGCACTTACAATACATGGCTCAAATATTCCAGCACCATGAACATTCACTCTTAATTACTCATTGGCAGTCTGTATCTACTGCTAATTTACCACCTGCCCACCTCTAGATGGTGTAAAGGTAGTTCACATGAAGGCTGGCATCAAAGGCAAGCTGCTCTCAGGGCAGGGAATTCTCTCCATTTGTTTACATTGTTGTTAGGAATTACACATGGGGGAGTGGTCAAGGCCACTTCAGGTGGAGATAACTATTTTAGAAATATTCACAACTTTCACTTTAAAGAAGGCCTCCGCCTCCTCCTCCTCTTATGTCCCCTCAAAGGAAATGAAGTTATTTTTGACATTCAAAAGATACCCTTTAGTACAATACAATTATTCTGAAGATACTACATCTTTTTATGAAATGTGAAATACAATACTCAGAGCAACTCTTTAGAAGTTAATCATAGTTGCAATCATGTGTCTCTCCCAATTCACACAGTTGCGTGATTGACAGAAACTCCCAAAGCAGAATTCAATTAAGTATAATTTTGATTCTCATAAGACAAGTCTGCCTTTGTTGTAATGCCAAAATCAGTTCTGAAACACAGATAAAATAGATATTAAATAATGTAATCTGCAGCTGCTCAGATAGAATAAATGCCACCAATAATAATGCTGCCACTGTTACCTTCTACAGACTTCAGAGTCGGTTTTCTCCAAAATTGAAATACAAATATCTCAAGTTATAGGATACTACGTGGCAAATTTTCAAGGTTTTTAGGTACCTGAAAGTGCAAAGACTCCCAGGGATTTTCAGAAACACCAAGACTCCTACTTCCACTGAATCAAGAGAAGCTGCAAACTAATCCTCAGAGTATCAGAACTGTGAAGATATATTGTGGTGGCATCACCTTCAGCAGATTATAATGGCTGTGATGCCTCTTCTATATAAAAAACTGCTTTGATAATGCTGGGTACAGGGATGATGATACTGCAACGCACTGGTCTGTGGGAATAATCACACAATTTGTCATCCAAAACTTTGAGAACTTCTGTATAGTCAGAATAATACCTATTTTAATCAGTTAAATCCTGTCCAAGATTTGATCAATTCACTTATTCTAATCTTTCTTGCCACACCAAAACTCATTTAACCAGTATCCAGTTCTTCCACATAATCCATAATCTGCCAATGCTTTTCATCCCCCACTCTCAGCACACTGAAGAATAAGAAAAAAGAGCCCCCGAGTTTGTCCCTTGTGAAGTGGCCTCTGCAAAACTGGGGTCAGGAACTAATGCCATCTCCCCTTTCAGTGCCCACACCATGCCAGACAGAGGAGACCATTTCCCATTACCTGTCTGTTGTATCTACCTGCTGCCTCTTGTTTAATGGTTGGTGCCAAAGACCCTGGCAGCCACTGTAATCACAGTAATGGCATTTTAGAAGTACAGACAGTTTTTCTCCTTTCAAGCTCTTCCATTCTGCTCTTTTTATGGAGAATATAGTCAACACAAAGGATAAAAATCCCCAAGGTATCAATTACAGACTGGCTCGCTACAAGAATGGACTGGCCACCACACAAAAGATTTGCAGTAAACGGACAAATTTCAGAAATTCTGCATCACAAATGCCCCCACAGCATATTTAGATTATAGTCTCCTTCCCTAATTTGTTACTTACAGTTAAAACAAAACCCAGCCAAGGAACATACACTTTCCACCGGACTGTACACATCTAGTGTGTACACCGGGGCAAAACACTGTCAGAGAAACCTAGTGGCAAGTAAACCTTAGTGTTAAGCGAAAGAACAGGAAAAATTGGGTCTCAAAATAAGACAGCATCTGACAGTTGAAGGTTAGACGACACAGAAGTGCTGCCTCATGGAAGACGAGGGACAATCGGTGGTGGCTTTAAACACAGTCTCTGCTGCTCTCTAGTGGCATAACACTCACTCAGCTGAGCACAATGGGTTGCTGGAAAGTGGAAATCGTTATTTCAGTAGCATCTCAGCCTCAGTTAGGAAGCTATATTTTAAATATTAACAACTTGAAAATATGTAGGCTACTCTTATTCTATTTCCATGGCCCCTTGAGTTAGGGGAACTTGTATCTTTTTTCTACTTCATACTATTTACCATAAATTAGAGCAATGTTAAAACATTTTTACAGGTCACTAAACTCTTGAAGGAGATTGTTAGTGGATGTTTCCAGTATACAGAACATCATGGGCTAACGAGGCTTTTTGGACATTACTACAATAGAAGTGAATCCACCCCAGCCCCTCCATAAGAAGGGGGGGAGGGGGGGGAACACCACACACAAACATACACACACAGAGCCCAAGGGGTTACATCTGTTTACTCCACAGCTGATTTTGGTCTTTAAATTTTCGTTTCCATCAAACCTTTTTTTACTTCCTGGAATGGTCCTAATTAACTATGGGCTTTGCTAATGAGTACAACACAGCAGGATGCGAGTATCACATCACACTGTCTTACGGTACTACAAAAAGCAAATCTTAAGGCCACTCGTGCTGTAGTCACAGCAGCAGAATTCAGACCTGGAGGGTGGTTTTCAGTGTCCCAAAGAACAGGCTCATTCTTCTCCACCCTTTGGCTTGCATTCCTGGATTAGGATCAGAAAGGAAAAGGCAGAGAGATTCTATGCAAGAAACTTGTACAAGGTCACCACAATATTTTATTATTGTACATACAGACCCATCTTAATTGCTGTATACCTTAGGCCTGCATCACTGTCAGTGGGTAACATAACATTTTATTCCTTACACTAAACAACCACGAAATGACAAATAGTACACACAGGACACGACAAAAGCTTTCCTCAGACAAAAAAAAAAAAAAAAAAAAAAATCTAGAAAGTGATTCACATGATAAATTCACTTTTCTATTCACTTACCCACCTATATTCCTCTTCACCATGATAAATTTAAAATATTTCACAAAATCCCATGAAAGTATAACCAGGGTGCCAAGTAAACACATTAGCACAGAAGCAGCATGAGTAACTCAGCACATTCATGAATGGGCAAAAAGCCTCTACTAGTTACGACAGACAAGTTTGGCACTGCAAGGAGTTTCTATTTTTAGCCCAGTTTCCAAAGGAAATGTGGTTTATGCAATCGTACTACGTGCAAATATTGTGCATCTGTCATCTGCACTACTATCACCACTCTGCCTAAATAGCCAACTGTAGCCCAAGTCTCATAAATTACAGAAATGCATAGGAACCTGATTCATATAGCAAATCTAATAGGAGAAAGTGTCCCTGGAAGTGCTCACTGACTGCAAAGCTTCCAACCAACATCAAGACCTACACATAAGGCTAGAGGCTTTATTGCTAACTCCTCATTTTCTCTGTGTTACAGTAACGAAGTGCAGTCAATACAGTTTCCAGCAAAGATCTGCAGTTCACTGCAGGCTTCAGTCTACAATCCATATTGGTGCTAAATAAACAAACAATAATATTTTTTTTTTAATCAGTAAGAATCAAACTTACCAGTTTGTTTAGGGACCCCATTATGCTGCAAATACACAAAGTAAGACACATGCTTTACTTCAAAACAAGTGGAGAGAGAAAGCAAATGGGTCAGCAAGAGAACGAAATCGGATATGACAAGAAGAGGGTGGAAAGGGGCCAGGTATTGTCAGTAGTTGCCCAGCAGTAGGCAGGAATCCCACCTGAGCCTGGGTCTGTGTTAGCCTAGACATTGCACAGACCCACAGAAATGGTCCCTTCCCCAAAGCATTGTGGATTTAGTAACACAGAAAGTAGGAGATAGGAGAGAGAACGTGTGACTTGCTGTTGAGTCTAAAGCCAAGACTGGACCTGAGGTCATCAGATGACTGCAAGTCAGTTTAACATTTGTGGCATATTTGTTTTTACCTAAATTAAATAAGGACTTTTGAAAACTGCAGAAATAGGCCTTTTTATTTATTTAAATTGCCTTTCGTACTGTGTTAATAAAAGTATTGCATGACATTCTCAGCTGCTGTTCCCTTAGTAGCTGGAATTTTCTCCCTCTGTCAATTTCTAGTGCTGACATTTTACTTTTTTTTAATCTTTGGGCTGAAGGCAAATTTTTTTCACCCTGATTTCCTTCCAAATATTTGGGGCTTGCTCCTGCATTCCTTGAAGCCTGTGAAAGTCCTGAATGAGCAAGGAATGCAGAACCAAAGCGCAGAGTAATTTACGTTTTCTATTTTACTTGGTTTGAAAGTCCCTGAAGACATATCACTGTTTATTACTACAATAAAACATTTCTAATTCACTCAAGTGAGTTAATGACTGAAAAACCTCCTGGATATTACCAAACTGGCAAAACATAAATGATTACCATATTATTTTCTAAAAAGCAAAGCTAATATAAGCTTTTTTTCTTGTTAAGTACACCTGTATTTGATTATTTGTTACAGTGCTTTACTGCTGAATAACAAAGCTTCTGTAGCGTGCCTGAAACCTCAACAATGTGCAAGGCTGCAAGAGATCTAACACTTTTCAACCTAAAAAACACAGGGAGAAGCCATCATCTTGGGGTGCGTATGAGTTGCGGAAATTCCCACAACTGAGATTAATGAAATCCCACTAACAGTCTTCCCTTTTTGCTTGTATTTCAAACAGCTCAGTCAACAGCAGCTATTCATCAAGGCCCTGACTTCAAGCATATGTCTATGAGGTTTATCCTTGCCGGGTCAGTTTTATTTACCTGTTACATATGGTCATAGTATCAAATTATGAGCTGACTTAGGGACTGTTTGTTGTTTTTTCCTAGCCTAACACCTACTCAGCACAATGGACCCTTACTGCTGCAGGTGCATCTGGCTGCGCGCTAACACAAATAGAGTCTTTTAATTTCAAAGCAGTTCACAGTGGCATGGAGGCAAATCACACGTAGGATGCAGGAGTGTGCTGGCTCCACACAGATCATGGTAAGAAACAGGAGTACCTGAAGCACCAGACCGGTTATGACCACACGGTGGCAGCAGAATCAAGACACTGCTCAAACAAGTCCTGTAACAAACATGTCACAGGAGCAAACTTCCACTAGCTCTTCTTTGGGAAAAGAGGGAAGTATTCCTATAAAAACACACTAGGTAAGATGCAGAACTGATAGCTGTAGGGAATTTCCCGAAGTTTAAACCCTCAATTCACCAGTTCTAGCTTGAGACATATGACTTGGAGATAACTCATTTTGCTACCTCCTAAGAGCTCCAGAGAAAGGGTGAAAAAAATAAAATGAGGTTCCTTACCTCACAAACTACTGTAAATGCAGGAGGAGGCAAATCCCATCAGCATTGTGCTGGAAGCCTTCATTCTGGAGGAAAGGTTCCAATCCAGTTAATTGCACGGTGCTCTTGCAGATTAATGGGAGTTTTGCTCAGTCAACAAAAGTAAATTTATTTATTTATTTATTTATAAACAATAACAACAAGCACAAGCAGTGGGCTTGATCCACTTACCACTTGCACGAGTAATTCAGGAACAACTGTCTCACTGTCCATATGTTTCTATTTATGCCACCCACAGCCAGTGGGACAACAAACCAGCTTGGAATCGCAAAGGTGCAAGGTCAGCCCTGTCTCGTTCCTGGCTGTCATCAGAAGAAAGATAGCACAGGACCTCCTCCCTACCATCAGATAGACAGTCCTCCACAATGGAGTGATATCCCATGACAGTCCGGGGTCCCTTTGTGCAAAGATCTTAAGCCAAGGCAGCAGCACATCTCAGCCATTGTACAACAGCAAAAGTTACTGTAGCTTAGAGCCTGCAAGCCCCCTACCCAGGCTGCATGGCCCATACTACACAGCATGTAGTGTCATACACTTGTCAAAACATCCAGCACAAGACTCTTACAGTATTCAAATGGAGCAAGCAAGAGGCAGCACAGCAAAAACAAACACCAAATGGAATGGAGGAGCAGGGTGGGGAAAAAGAAAAAAAAGCCTCAGTGGTCTGCAGACTCCACAAAGCCTCTTTGAGGAACTGGGCTGAATGGCAGGGGTGGGAGGGAGGGGCAAGATAAGAGATGGGGAATTTTCCCTCTTGTTCCAGAGCCCTGCAGGGACCCTGCTCCAAAGCCAGCACTGCCCATCTCTGCACACCCCTGCTGAGCTGTTCTAACTCCCACCAGGACAGGCTTTGGGGCTAACAGCTTGGAGGGATCGGAAGAGCCTGGCCTAGGAAACTGCCACAGAGCAGGCAACACTGCACACAAGCCAGCAGGGAAGTATGTCAGCTTCCACAGCAGTTAGGAAAAAAAAAAAAAGTGGTTTCTGGAGCTTCACTGCACAAGAGAGCAAAACACCATAAATTAATTAGCTGCCCTGCTCTAAACCAAGCACACTGCTGCAGCCAGGTGTGAGGTAGGAAACGGTGAAGCACTGTCTGGGGGCAAAGTGAATCATCCACAGCTTTAAACAAGCTTGTCAGGGGATGAATGTGTGCAAACTGGGAGGAGGAGAGCAGCATGTATGCACCACGCACATTTTTCAGTTGGCTGTGACCATTTAACTGAACAGAGAGTCATCTGCCTTAATCATTACTATTAAATTTATTATTCATTAACCACATGAATTATTTAAATTTAAAACTATGGATCCTGGAAGCCAGTGTGAAACACTGGCTGCTTCCAGTTTCTGATAGTTAGCAAGAGCCCGTCTTCTGGTACTGCCAACCTGGACTCCTAAACAACAAGTCAGATATGGTCTTGGACTGCTTTAAACATAACACTTTAATAGCTATGTCATTCCCTTCATTTTATCAAGCCTTTATGGTTGATAACTTCATTTTTTTTCTTCTTCAACCAGATGACTAAACATCTGCTTAAAAGCAAAATCTGAGGTTCTCATGGAATACCAGGACTCCAAGGGTCAGATCTTACAAAAATCCTTTCAGTACTACAAGATATTCAGTGAGACACTAACCTTAGCCAATACTCATAGCTCATGTTTGCTAGATGCAGTAATTGTTCTTGTGTCTCTCTTTCAAACTCTAACTAGCTACTGTACATGAGGAAAGTTTGGGCTGAGAAGGACACAGTACTTCACCTGTGCCCCAGGTAACTCCCCTTGAGCCCCCAGGAGATCTCTGAAAGAACAGGAAGTTTAACCAAAGCCTTCTGAGCTGCAACCAGGTGCCCAAACTACAGCACCATTTTCTTCTGCATTTGCTTGCAGGAGGGACACCTCTTAACCTCTATACTTCCACTACCGACATTTGAACAAGAGCTCAGCAGGCACCTTTAAAGTTTTAGACGTGATTGTTAAAACAAAGAGGATTAGGAGAAACTACCACCATTACAAACCCAATCTCCTGCATTCTCTTCATCATCTCTTTTAGTCACTCTCAGGAGAGAGGCTGCTTCCTGAGCCCTTTCAAGCATCCTGCACTGCTACTTGGTAACTAAATCTCAGGAAAGAACATACTGAAGAAACTGTGCCTAGTGAGATTTTTTTCAAAGGGATTTTAATGGCAATTAGGTAGAAGACACTTTGAAAAGTATATCACATGCAGTCACAGGAATCTGCTACCTAACCTAGAGAGAAGGCCTAAAGGTTTAAGAGCCTGAGCAAAGGACAGAGTTACTGAAGAGATTCTGTTAAAGACAGATGTGCCAATTAAAGTACAAACTAGGTGGAGGAGAAAATAGTATCGCTATAGAAGGATAAAAAATAAATCCTTTCTTTTAGTCAGATTATGAGCTGTTCATTAATAGCTTTCTGCCCAAAACATGGCATGCAGTCTCCTGGCTAGAATATTTTCATGACAATCATATTTAAAAAAAAATATTAAAGACTGGGTAACTATAATATTTAAAAAAGAAGAAGAAGAAAGGTCTGAACTATAATGCTCAGATCCAAACTCCTCAAAAATTCTGTGGTTTTGGTTCCCTTGGACCTCCTATGGAACTGTGAAATATCTAAAGAAATTTTAAAGGGGGCTTATAAGAAAGATGGGGACAGAGTTTTTAATAGAGCCTGTAGCAACAGCACAAGGAGTAATGGTTTTAAACTAAAAGAAGGTACATATAAGATATAAGAAGACTAGATATAGGGAAGAAATTTTTTTACAGTGAGGGTTATGAAATACTGGAGCAGGTTGCCCAGAGAGGCTGTAGATGCCCCATCCCTGGAAACATTCAAGGTCAGGTTGGACAGGGCTCTGAGCAACCTTATCTACTTGAAGATGGCCCTGCTTATTGCAGGGGAGTTGGACTAGATGACCTTTAAAGGTCCCTTCCAACCCAAGCCATTCTATGATTTTGTGACATCTTTTTCTTTAATTTCAGCCTTCTTTTTTAGATGGTATTTTCTGAGAATGCAGTTTCCTATTTTTGCGATTCTTTCATAGAGGGAGAAAAAAAAAGAAAAATATTTGTAAAAACAATACAGAAAATTACTTTTTTAAAACAATAGAAGAGTAATGGAAAGATGGAGACAAACATGTGTTTAAAGATTACTTTCAACTTTGGCTTAATTCAGAATAGGTAACTTACAGGCACCAGATATGCCAAATAACTTAATTTTATACTGTTCATGGCCACATGACTTTAAGTTATTGATAGATAAGCCTAAGACATGTATTACATGCCTTTCCAAAACTGTTATTTTTCCTCAGTGAGGAATTATTCCCCCTAAATAAGTCAGCTTTCATTTTGACAGAGTTCCAATTAATAAGATGAATTTCAACACGTATATTGTGCATCCGTTTTGCAATTCCTTATTTATATACTGGGGTACACTTCTGGAAGGGTAAGCAACCCATTGGCTTATACTCATATAAACCTGCTTGGTCATCAAGAAAGAGCCAGATGAAGGATGCAAGAAAACTGAGAATAGTGACTTTAATTGCATGGTTCTCAGGTCTTCACTGAGGTCAGTAAAATAACATGAGATGTCCCAGGAGAGCTTGGGGAAAAAAAAAAAAAAAAGAAAAAAAAAGAAAAAAAAAAAGCACACACACCATACCACTCTCTCAACTATATTTTTCCTACCTATAACTACTTTTCTCTTGACTAGCAATTCTACTGTGCTGAAATGACTATAGTATCAGTCTTTCCATGTTCAAGCAGTGTATTTACTATGCTAGTACTCACCTGCTTTTCGACACCAATATGAAACAAATTTCAAACAAAGTAAGTTCTAATTTGTTATTACTGGTTTTTTGGTGAATGCTTGGAGCTGTCCAAGGCACACAAGAAAATCAGTCCTGTATTGTATAGACTGCAAAATCTTCAAAGATACGGGAAACAAGTCAGTATGAAAGTCACTGAGACCATTCATGTGCATAAAATAACACAAGATAGGAGTTCACAAGCTCAGGTCTAGCTTACTACCTTTGATATTTCAAGTTTAAAATTGGATCTCAGATACAGAGCCATGTGGTCTTCTACCTGATTTCATATCTTACCTTTGCAGTATGGATTTCACAGAGCTCACGTGTTTTAGAGAGTTCACATGTTTATTTTGGTCTTAATGTCACATTCTAATCTCTCATACGTATCGTTATCTTTCTAATCTATACAAAACAAACTTCATCACAAAACATCCATTTCTCATTGATCTCCTGAGAATATGTTTGCCATAATCAGCACCCCTGCTAAATTATCCTCAACCTTAAATCAGCACATGGTCAGCATGCATGACATGATGCAGAGTAAACTGCTGTGTTAGAAAATTTAACTGGTAAAGAAACTACAAATGGTAAATGAATTCACAAAGGTAAGATAGATATATGGGAATATGTGCATACACTGACATATATATGTGTGTATACATACACACACAGACAGACTACCGTCACTGAATTCAACCAGGACCATTCACACATGGTTGCAAGAGTCTTTCAAAAATATATTGCATAAAGAAATGGGCAATATCCCATACTGGTCTCAGCAGTTTTCACAAAAGAAAATGAAAATAAAAATTAGCAATGTAATTTAACAAAGTAAGAGTCAGTGCCTGTTAGGCTTGTCTTACCTCAGATTCAATAGGTGTGCCTGACAGTGCTTCAGTTTTAAGCCAACAGTATGCCAACAGCAACCCAAAAGTTCAAGTAAAAAGATCCTCGCACCTTGTTTTCACCAGCAATTTTGTGTCTGTTCCAGGCAATGCCTGCTGTCCTGGCTGCCATCAAACACCCCCAGTGCGCTTCTACAACGCTGAAGAAATCATGCACATGTTTAACTGAAATCGCTTAACAGAAGCTAGAAGTGAAGCAACCCACATGAACATAAATCAGACACTTGTGAGGGGAGGGAGTGGTTTCTTCAGGCTGAAAAGGCTAATTTAATCCAGGTGGAAATTTCTCTTTGGGGCAAGAAGCCTTGAGGGAGCAGGAGGCCCCGGGCCTCCTCACCTCCATCTTGTTTCACTCACGACATGGGGAGAGTTCAAACGAAGCCGCTACCTCAGCCATGGCGCTGCAGTCGGTCCTCCAAGAGACTGAGCAGGGGGGGCAGGTATAGCTCAGCCTTGGGACCAGAAGATGAGTTGCTGGATCGGGAAGGAAGCACAGGGACACTGCTGGGAGACCTATGGCTGCCCCTCGTCCAAAGGGATACCAGTCAGGTGCAGCCAAGCAGGTCGTTCCTCTGGGCACGCGGTCAAGGCAGGGAGGAGAAAGAGGCACCATTCACCAGGAAAAACTCCCTCAGAGACGGATGGAGACAAACGTGTCATCCACGTGTTTGAACAGTCCTGCTGAGGGGGCTGGTGGCTGCACCTGGCCCCGAGGCCGCCCCACTGCCCCTCAGCCTGCTGAGGAGAGGCGGGAGCCCACCCAGTGCCCCACAGCGCTGCCCGGCGCCACCACCTGCCGAGGCCACAGCTACAGGCCTGCTCGCAGGCCGGCTTCGCCCTCCCTTCATCATGGGGAGCGCCACAGCGTTTTTGAAGGCTGGCAGGGGTTCAAGGCTTAGACTTCGTCTTGTCCAAAAAACGCGGCACTTCCCAAGAGCCGTACTGACTGCCCACACGCCACCGCCCCATGTATCGGCCTCCCAACGTGCAGGCGCAAACGGGCCCCCGACATGGCTGGGCCAAGCTGGGTCCTCTGGTGAGGCAAGTGTCTGCAGAGGGGCTGACCCTGTCCCAGCTAACAGCCCCACAGCCCCGGTGAACCACCTCCCACCATTTTCCCTTCTCCCTCCAGCCCTTTCTCTTCTTCAGAAGTAGACACTCCAGCTTAAGCAAGGTGCTGCTGCTGCACTCCAGCTTCACGCTTCTCCGGCCTCATATCTGTGCTTCACAAGAGCAAAACATTTCCTTTTTGTTCCAGCAAGATGATAAAACCACCCCACAAAACTCATTAGTGAGAAAGTCAGAATGTAGGAATGATGGCATTCTGACAAACAAAAAAAAAGCCAGTGAAGTATTTTAACCATTAAGAAGTGATTTAGTCTAATTTACTATCAGTATTTCATGTAAAGGAAAAAAAAAATACTGAAGGTCATAAAGAACTGTCTAGACCTGAGAAGAAGTGTAGAAGCAATTGAACATTACTCTTCTTCTGTAATGTTTGAGCACTTAGTAGTCCTTTGCTTTTTCAGAGGATGCTTGTTGTTCCCTACTTGCAGGTAAACTTTTTGATGAGTGATTTCATTACGTGATAATGTGGCCATAGAATAACCACAATGCTGAGAAGCCAAGCTGATGGCCCAAAAAGAATCAAAAAGTGAATTTCTTTAGAGATAAAGCAAAAGTCTATAATGATAAAGACTTATCTTGAATTATAAATGACTATAAATAGTCATGTGGGTTATTCAAAAAAAATCAAATGCTGTGAGTTTTTTTGCCATTCTCTAAAGTAGTCTGTACTTCACAAGCAATTCAATGCATTTCAATGTAGGCAAGAAATATTGTTTTGAAATTTTCCTTTTAGTTATAGCAGTCTTAATCCAGAGAAAGAGAATTTCAGCTTTCCCCTCTCTCCTCCCCAGTGTTTAGGAATATAGCATAAAACTCTACATAATAGCCACCAAACTATAAACATCAGTACTCTTCTAAGAGTAACATGTCAAAGTCCTTTCAGACGTTTCACTGGGCCATCAAGTCTTCTGCAACTTCGAGTGTTACATTAGGTGGCATGGAGAAATTTGTAATACTTGAAAGACTAGGGCTAGGCCTATTTAGGACCCTGTTCCCATTAAAAAAGAAAAAAAAAAAAGGTAAAATGCTTGTTAATTTAATTGACAGGATGTGACTGAAATTTTTGGACATTGTACTTTCATCTTACAGTTGGCATTCACATAATTGCTTTTTTTTTTCATGTTTCATCATGGGTGGTTGTTTGTTTGGTTTTGTTTTTAATCTTCAGTCAGGTCTCACTCTCACTTTCACCTTCTCATAAAATATTGAGCCATCACAGATACTTTTCCCCTACCATCACGCACAGGATTGTTTGGATGAGACAGCAATTGCTCTACATTCTCTTGCCACAGACCAAACTCCACCTTCAATTTTTAAGTAGCATTCCGAAAGAAAAACCCTACTTAAACATCAGTGACATGCAATGGCCCCATATCCTTACTTTCTTGCTTGTCTTTTGCAATAGTTTTGTGGTTTTGCCGGCACCAGAGTGATGTTTTAACAGTGAATCTCATGTTCCCACTTTCTTTGAGTAGTATCTCATTTCCTTCAGACTACAAAACCAAGATTGGTAGGTTTTCTGGACTGGCAACAAGATTTTCCACCTTCCAACAACATGAATGTCCTTATTGTTCATTAAATGCTGTTCTGCAAATACTGGTCAATGGTATTTCTGTAGCATTAATGTTAGAAGCCTGTAGGATTCTGAAAATTATGTAAAAAAAAAATCTTGTATTTTTGTAGTCCACCACTCCATCCTGTTAAGTCTATTGATTTAATAAAAGAAGCCATCTAAAATTATTCTTTTTTTTTTTTTTTAATCACAGAGAGGTATGCCAGTAGGAATAGCTGTTTTCACAGCAAGTTCTCTAGGCAGAGAAGAGCTCATAATTCATTGTCTGCCTAAGGAGCTCTCTAAGGAGAAGATTTTTACTTCTTCATCTTGTTTGCTCTGTTGGTTGATTGGCATGTATCTCTGTATATAACTATATCTATGGCACAATGTTATAATAGCAAGGAAAACAAAATTATTACCTCTGCCTGACATTTCATCAGCAGTACTTGGGAAATATTGTCCCTGAAAAACACAGAACAGGGGGTTACAATTAACACTAAGAAGTGTTAATTAGACAGAGCTGGAATGACTTATTATAAAGCAGAGGGTATTTTACTTTTCCATGTCTCACAACAGTATAGCTTCCTGAGTGAAGTCAGAGGCTCTGCTCGTGTAGCTGAAAGTGAGGAAATATATAACCCCTTGTTGCTATACTTCATCACTGAACAAGTACTTATTAACAAGTATATTCTTTGGCACATGTTAGTATATATTCAGGACATGGGGTCTCTTTTGCCATTGTTAGAGCTCTGCTCTAAACTCCGAGGAATTTGACACATTTTAATGAATGAAGACAGAGTCCAGGAGAGCTTTCCTGCAAAAGAGATTGCACGCTTAATTAGAGCCCTTATTAAAAATAAATACTCGAGTAGTACAAAAGTCTGTAATTCAAGCCTTATGTGTCGCATACTGCAAGTGGAGACAGTCAATATTAGTAGTCACCTTTAAAAAAATTATAAATGGTTTTGAGTAGCTCAAGGTCACACGGTGTTGGTAAATCAGTAGCAGAATTTAGTACACAAACCAAATCTTCCAAGACCCATGTGCAGTTTTCACTACAAAAACCTCACAGCTTCCTTCATTTACAAGGTCCCAGCGCTCCTCTGCAACAGCAATATCTCATTCTTATTCCATGAGAATAATCCAGTGAGAGTTAAACAAACCAACCTGCAAAGAAAAGGGATAATTGTACCTTTCAAAAGACTTGATATAAGAAGTTAATATGCTTTACTTTAAGTGTACCACACTCAGCTGAAGCATCAGTTATACCTATTTCAAGAATCATTTCATTTTCAGATTAATCTTGGAACAGATCAGGAGCCCACACCCACTGAGAACCAGCAGCATGTTGCTACCACAGGAAGCACTTTGGACCTCTGCATCCTGCTTCAAGACAATATTCTGTGCTTGGGTCTATGAAGAAACAAAGGCAGCTCTTGCCCAAGTGTGTCCAGAATCTAAGAGTGTTACATCTGAGAGCCCCACTTACACCAGATATTAAACCGAGAGGAAAAAATACTAACTCATTGTCATTTGCGGCAAAATAAAACCCAATTACCACCACCCAGGGTGATATACACTAATAAAACTTTTTCATTGTTATTGTTGCTCATAAAGCCTTCAAAAGCTTTAAGAAAAATAGCTACAACTTACTCTTTCCAAAAATGAGGAGCAATACTCAGAAACCAAAGAACAAAACAGTCAAAAAAAAGTCATCTGTATGCAGAATTTTAAAAAATTAAATTAAAAAGCACAACAGTAGTCTGGGGGGTTAAAATTGCAAATATTTCAAATTTAACATATGATCTGAGGATCTGTCTAAAAAAAAAATAATATGCTCTTAAGGATAAAAATTTTACACGAGTTTCATTTCTGTTATAACAAAGTTAATCCTTGGATTGGGGAGCATGAGTTTCAATTAAGGTTGAAAAAAAAGATTCATGAAACTATAAACATCTGCAAAACAATAGAGACAGTCAACAAAGATGGCTCTGTGCAAAACATTTACTGAAAATCACCAACAGGATCCTTTTTGCTGTTGCATTTTGGATGCCAGATGGCTGGAGAGAGTTCCAGCAGGCAATTTCTTAATGAGAGCGCCTCTGCCCAATATCATCAACATCCATCAGATGCAGCATCTACCCCGCTGAGGCATCCAAGAAAACCAGACACTCTACCAATGACTTCACCAGGTCAGTCTTAGCTTTTTACAGTTTATGGAACATCATTTACTGTTGTCCAGTTCAGCCCATCTAATCAGGACTAACTTTCCTTAGACATTTCAGTGGTGAGGAATAAAATAACGCAGGAGATAAGGGTCCTAGGATAGCCCTAGCTCCCTGGGTGGCCCTGTTTTTAAGGGCACACCTATCACTCATCACCTCCACCATCACAGACTTCTAGCTTAACAGAGCCATTTCCCACTCAAGAGCCAAGTACACTATTTTGCCAGCCCTGCTCTACAGTTAGAAACAAACCTGCTAGCCAAGCGTGTTGACATCCTCGTCTCACACAGGTTTCAAGCTCCCTCCAGATCGAAGATGTACATATCCTTGCTTGCCAAGATAAAGCAAGTTCTTCTTTCAGTGATCAATGTACTAGACACTGGAAAATTGCTAAGCCCTCTCCCAGGAGGGAAATTAGGAAGCCAAAGTGAAAGATGCACAGGTTCCCAGGGGGCAAGTTAACATGTATTGCAGCCTGGCATCAGAATCCATAGGTACTTCCATGTAATACTTAGGAAATAACTCAACAACGGTGAAACATATCATAACGCCTTTGCCAGCTTCTCCAAGTGTCTGCCATGGGTGTGGCAGTAAATTAGCATTGTCTAATTATGGCCTATATGGGTAAATATGGGTAAACATATTTATTTATAATAAATAAAACTCCCAGTAAATTAGCATTGGGTTAGTTCATTCGTCTGGTGTACTTTGGGCAACAGATGAAACCACATGATGGATGAATTTTCCCAAAAATCCAGCAAGTCTTGTACTACTACTTATACTTGCATTCTAAGATATTTTCCAATGGATCTGAAAAACTGAATTCAACTAGTGTTTTGGGATTCTTTTCACCCATGGAACAGGAAGAAGGCTATAGCATAATTCTTGTAGAGAAGAGACCCTGAAAACACCTCTCTAATCCCTTCTGGTCAAGGCAAAGCTTTCATGAAGAAGGGCATGGATTTGAGTGAGGGGCTGGGGCCATGTTTTGCCTGCCAAATCTACTGGAGCATTTTCCCACTCTTGGCCCCACTGCATTAGGATTATTTTCCCTGTGTCAAAGTAAATCTTCATAATGTGGATAAAAAGAATGATTAGAGAAATCAAACATATTTCATCCCTCTAAGCAGGAAAAAGCCAGGCATCTTGTAACTTCATTCTAGCACACTGGACTGAGCACTGCAATTTTAGTCCATCTTCTGTGTGCCTGATCATTTGCCATTTACTCCTATCGAACAGGTCCTTAATTAGAGTCTCCTAAGCAGTATAAGATATCTGACTCTCCCCTTACAAAGCAAAGGCTCTTTAAATTATAATCTCCACTATTTGCCCCGTTCATTTGGCTGTAAATATCTATGCCTAACCTTTCAAGCAGGAGATTTAAAAAACTGATTAAATCCATAGGGTTCTACGCAAGGTAAACCACAGGCTTCCCCAAGCCATGAGAGGAAATCAATATCCCATATCCCGCTTACAAGAAAGTGAGGTAACATTTTGATACCTTTGTTCCCTATAAAGCTGTTTCATGAGCAAGTCCCTGCTGCACAAATCCAAGCTCATTCTGACCATCTTCGCATGCTGCCGCTGCTACCCTTGGTTAGAGGCTCACCATCTCTGGATCCCGCTCCCTTCAGCAGGGTGATACCCTCCTCCCTCCCCTGACTCCAGGTCCTGCTCACCTTTAAGGCCTTTTCTGGATCTGTTGAATGGTTTATAGGCACCCGGCCTTGCTGGCCCTGCTCCTGTCTTGTTGAATCTCTGTGAACCTCTCCTGTATTCTGGTCCAGGGCTAGTACCCCATTTCACTTCCAAACATCTGATTTTAGCAACCACCTCAGCATTTTAAGGCCAGCCAGTCTTGTTAAATCTCTCTGTAAACATAAACCCCAAGCAGATATTTTTAAAAGCCTTTGTAATTCATGCTTTCCATCTGCCTGTCAGACCACATGAAAAGATCCACTCTCTGTTTCTGGTTTCCTTTCCATCTCCCTCTTCCCCCCAGGAGCCTGCCCTGCTGTCACAAACCTACTCAAATTTGCAAAGGTCCTGCCCATCTATTGTCTTTGCCCAGTTAAATGGTCAACTACTTGCTGAAGATAGGCATAGCAGACTTGTAATTATTGATGGGCAGTAAGACTTCGGGTAACCTGCTTTCAAGGGATTTCTCTGTCTTTTTCTGAAATTCACCTGTGCTTTTACCCAGTCATTTTTCATCCATTCAGGTACTGGGGGAAAAAAAAAAAAAGGACTATGCAGAAACAACCTTTAGCATGACTCTTACAAGCTTTACAGCACACTAGTAAGATCCAAAACAAGAAAGGAGGGAATATAAAAAAACCCTCTCCAAATCCATGCTAGCTACAAGCATACCCACATTGAGAACATGCCAAAGGATCCATCCTTACCCTCACAGATCTGCATTACAGAGTTCATTTAGGCAGAGCTTCTGTGTGAAGTCAGGAAACGTATCCCACCCATCACAGTCTCTTACAGAAAATTAATCCACAAATCAGTATATGACAAGATTTTGCTCTTCCAGACCATCAAAACAGGGTTGTCAGGAAGCAATGGTTTTCCCCCTGTAGTTTAGAGTTTGCAAGGAGTTAAGATAAAATCTAAGACAAGACATTAGCTCCCACATACAGGTAAATCCAATACCACACAAAACAACATTCCAAACAGAATTATCCCCCGGGTGGGTGTCTCATCATGCTCTTGTCCGCATCTGCCAAATTCACACCTGGGGTGAATTCGAACACGTGCTTACACTAGCATTTGGATAGAGCAGGCCTCAGACTTTGTTGTGGTTAGAAATGGTTAGCAAATGGCCTGTTGCAGTTCAGAGTATTAGTAATATCTTCTTGTCTTTAAGCATTTTCATCTCTCATGATGTACTTGCTTCCACATGAACAATCAATGAGTCACCGTAAGAACACCCATCACCATTTTACACTGATGGCCAGTTGCTCAGCCCTTGGCCTGTATTATGAGCACGCATGTCATTGAATCTCCTGACCTCTGTGCAGGACCCGATATTACTATATCTGATTTTAAGAGCTTTTCATAGTTTCCTTGAGAATGTAAATCTTGCCACATAGTACTGCCTTACTCAGCCTGTGCAGAGGATAATCAAGTCTTAAAGGCTCCCTCAGGAAAGGCATCTTATAATAGACTTCTAATACAGCCCAAGGAGCTGCCTTACACTTTTCATGAGTATGACTGTCCTTCAAACTCAACGCCTAGCAAGTGACGCGTTTTCATTACACTCTTGTAATACAGGCACCGAGATCTTATTTTAGTGATTCCTAAGTACTTCCGCAGCCCTTACTGCTGCATCTGAGTTCTCCGTTAGCTCTCGTGAGCCTAAGACCCCATCAGCCCCTTCCCCTGCTCTTCTGTGCTGGAATTCACCCCTTCCCTCCTCTCCCCGCTTCTTTCACCTTCAGCATTTTGCAACACAGGTCTTTCTTGCAAACTTACCTTCTCCAGCTACATCACCCGTGTAAGCCAGCTCATTCCCCCACCCTTTACCCTCTCCCCACCGCCGGCCACATCCCTCGCATTAACACCACTTCCCCCGCATCAGCAGCACACCCTCCTTTCCCGCCGCCCTCAGTAATTTCCACCAAATCCCGCAACCAGCCGCACAATTTAAGGGTGAATTCAAGGCCACGGAGGGTTGCCCAGCTTCCCCGGGTGGGCACCCTTCGCCAGCCCGCTTGGCGTCTTGGGTCAGGAGCATCACTTCCACTGATTATTAGATTCCCTAATAACATAGAAATTAGGGGTGCTGGCTGAAAAATGAATAGTTTTTAGATTAAAACATCTGTTAAAATTAATTTTCTCTTTCTTTTGCCTTTTTTTTTCCCGAAGAAGGTGTTGAAATGCAAAACAGCATTGTGCAATTTCGGGGGGGGGGGGGTCGCGGTTTTTATTTCTGGTTTTCCAGCTTACGCCCAACAGCGAGCTTTTTGTCTGTTTCTTTTTCCTAACAAAAAGGTAGAGAAAAACAGAGGGGAAACCGGAAAGGAACAGTAACAGGGCAAAAATAATTTTTGCAACAGAGTTTTAGTATTTCTGTCGAAACCCGGCAGGCGGAAACCGGAATGAATTTTCACGCGCCTTTAACGGCTGCTAAAAGAAAACAGTAGAACAGCCCGCTCCGCTCCGCTCCGCCGGTAACTCCTTATACTCCCCTCGGTTGCATCTGTTGAGCTCTAAACGTGCCGCCGTTCCCCGGGGGGGCCTGCGGGCAGCCCCCGGAGGCGGCGGGAGCTGGACGCCGCCGTGGCCGGTAGCGGAGACCCCGGGGCTCCCCGGCAGCCCGCAGCCGCGCTTTGCCGGCTCATCCTACGGAGCTGCTCCTCCTCAGGTTTTGGGGTTGGTTTTTTTTTTTTTTCCTTTTCCACCTGCTTAATCACATTTAAATATATTAAATACTTTCCTATTGTTGTTCCGGCAGAGAAGTAATTGCTGCAGTTGCCATGGGGATGTTATGACAACACAGGGGGGATGCCCGCAGGATTAGAGGAGGCAGAGGTGTGTCCCCTCGCCGGGAGGACGTGGGAAGTTGGTGTCCCTGACACGAGTGCCCTGGGAACCCCCGCGGCCCGGCGCTGCGCTCCCACCCGTGAAACCACCTCGGCAGAGGGAGATACCTGGATACAACGCAGGAGAGATGTCAGAGAGCCGGGGGGGGGCGAGGGGAGGGCGGCGGGACGAGTAGAAGCCGCTTTCCCCCCCCACCCCACCCCCGAGCGATGCCACCGCCGGCCCGGCCGCAGCTGTGTTTGCTCAGCGCCGGCGGGACGGCGGCACCGGCACAAAGGCCGCCCCGCCCCGGTGAGGGGCACCGGGGGCCGCCGGGGCCGGCCCGCTCCCTTCCCTCCGAGGCAGCGCCGGGCTGCGGGACGCCTTTCCAGCACCGGGAAACGGGGCATCAAGTCCCGGGACGGCGGCGGCGGGCCGGGCCCGGAGCCCTCCCGGGGAGGGGGGCGCGGGGCTCGGGGGTCGCCCCTCGGCAAAACAAGCCGTGGCGGCCCCGGGGCCAGGCTGCCTGCGGGACCGACACCCTTCCCGGCCGTGGGTCTCCTGCCCCCGGCAGCCAGCCGGGTTTGCGGGGGGGCGGAGGAGGTGGGCGAGAGGCGGCTCTCAGAAATAAAACCCACCGGCCCGTAAAGGTCGACCCCCTCCCCTCGCCTTCCCGGCCTCGGTGGGCTGCGGCGGGCGGCCCCGGGGCTGGAGGCCGGCCCGGAGCCGCTGCCCCCCCGCCCCGGCCCCGGCGCGGCTTGCCGGGCTGCGGAGGCAGGCGAGCAGGGCGCGGGAGAGGTTCATTTTAGGTGAAGGAATGTCATTTCGCTACTAAATGGTTAGTCTAATTTGATCTTTATTATGCTGTGGATTAGGGCTGATTCATATTAAACACTGGTGCAGTTAATATAACGGCGGGACGTGTCCCGCTGTATGTACAGCGGCCGCTGTTACAGCCCCGCCGCTTCCTGCGACCCACGGATTAAGATTTAATTAACAGGGAAGTTTGCTAGCGCTCGCCCGCAGCTTCTCTGCTTTACAAATAATTTATACTCGGTGCCGCGGATTTTTATTCATGTGACAGCATTTTATTTTACTCTAAAAGGGACCTGAATATTTTATGTTCTGACAGAGGCTTCTGTATACGAACCTCTCCGAGGCAGCTTCAAACCCAAGGGATTTTTTCTATTATTATTATTTTTTAATCTACGGGAATTACCTCAATAGGGACAATGTATCAGATTCTTTTACCCCCTCCGCCTCCTCCTCCTCCTCCCCCCAATTTAACAGCCTAAACTATCCACATGAAAGTTAATCGTCGTGATCCCCATTGTCGGTTGTATAAATCCAAGCTCAAGCCAACCTCCAAGACACGGCAACAATTCTGATAAATTGTCCTGCTCGCCTAACTACACAAGAATGGCTTTTATAATTAAAAGGGGAGCTGAGTTAAATCAACAGCTCCTAAGCCCTTCTCAACAGGGCTAGAATGGGAGAAATGTGGCGACCTGATTTCTTTAAGTAGCAGCTCTTTGTAGCCCATTCATAATCCTAGATATGGAAACCCATCCTGCACAAAGTCAGCTGCCAACTGAAAAAAAAAAAAAGGAAAAAAGGAAAAAAAAAGTTTATTCAGATGCTCAAAGTCCATCTTTTTTTTCCAGTCTAACATAACCCTGGCACTTTATAACCAAACAGACAACTCCTTTTCCAATTAAAGTGGAATTAGGAAACTCAATCAAATTAGCTCACTATTAAAGCCCTTCTTTATTAAACCGTTTTATTGTAGTAATATTAAGTTTCACCCACTCTTGGAACACGAGACTTTAAAAAGTTTCCCTTGTGATATTGATTTGGCTGCTCCCAGGATGGATCAGGGTCAAAAGTATTTACCTAGGTGTAATCTGTAATATTTACTTTTTTCTTTTTTCTTAAGAAAATCTTAAAATTGTATCCAGCTTGATCAATTGCGCGAGGGAAAGAAGAATTGCATTTTACTTGCTCCCGTCCTTTGATTTTACCCAGGGGGGCTTCCTTCAATAGCTACGGCGGGACGCGTCTCCTCCCAGACCCACCAGTATATTAACTGGTTGGTAGGAGCCGCGCTGTCAGCTCCGAGCCAATGTTTACACAGTTATATTTGAAGTGAGAAAGTAAACAGTCCAGCTGTGCCACGGAGCGGTTCGGTGGGATTAGGTTTCCATACCAACCAACTTTAGGAGCTTTTACAGTCTTAATTCAACCATGCACTGAACTTGTTCTTTGTGAGTAATAGTTTTCCTGGGCCAAACACTCCCAGGACTGATAAGAAAGTCGCGCTCCGGCCTTCGGAAGGATCGCCTCACTGGCTGCACGGGGGGCACGCCCGCCGCCCCTCCGACTCACCGCAATAAATAAATAAATAAGCAGGGGGAGGAACGCCTTGCTCACTTTTCGATCTTGAAGACTAGTCGGACACCATTGGAAGAAAAGAAAAGAAAAGAAAAGAAAAGAAAAGAAAAGAAAAGAAAAGAAAAGAAAAGAAAAGAAAAGAAAAGAAAAGAAAAGAAAAGAAAAGAAAAGAAGAAAAACCACAACAACCCACACGTGTAGCCTTCACTCTTGAAATGAAGGGAAGATTTAGAAGGACACACAGCTCCGAAAGCAAACCAGCGGTACCTTTCCTGCTCGCACCCCTCGCACTGAGCTTGTGGCGTCTTAACTCATTCAAGCCTGTCGCAAACACATTCTTACGTTCTGAAAAACTGTCTTTATTATATATCCCTTTGCTTATCTTGATATAGAAACAATTAAAACGCACATTCAAATTTCAGATGCGAGGGAAAGGTACCTCTCTGTTGCTACACAACCCACAGTCGGCAAGGCAGGCGTTTGCTTTAGCTGTGCTTTTCTTCTCTGCAACAATGCCAGACTTCCTAAATATGACAAAAATCGGCAAGATATCAAGGGGAAAAAAAATCCTGCTTAAACTTACACCTCTGGTTAGTTTGGTTTGTTTTTTTTTTTTCCCCGGCATAAATAATAAAAGGACCAGAACCAAAAATAAAGGTATTTGACAATTTCAGCTGATAAGAAAATTGCTCTGGTTTGTACGCTTCATTTTTATTTATAAATTTTCCGAAGAATATCTGGTTTGACCATGATAAAAATGTAGTAAACATGTTTGTACTAATTGCATAAACTCCTTTAAATATTGACTATACTTGTCAAATAAATTTCCCAAGACACACTTCCACCGTCTCATAAAATACCACTTGCCACTTGTAAGACCGATTTTTTTTTTTTTAATAGAAAATAACATTTATTTCTATGAAATGGAAACACAGAATTACCTGTTAGAAACAGCAAGAAGTTTGCTACATCGGAACAAGAAAGCAATTTTCTTGCAGATCACAAATGAAGGAGGCTCATTAAACCGTCATACACCATTGGCGCCGGGGTCCTACGGACAGTTACAAATATATCTACTTTCCAATGTTATATACAGATCGTAACATTTCTGGGGGCGGGAAGGAAAAGGCTTTCAATTTGACAATATGTTTAATCTATACGCCTGGTAAGTATTACAATGAGCTGTCTACCCTTTAGCTTAACGTTAATACCAAGTTCACCTACGAGTTACATTAATAACTTAGATTTCCATTTTATAACATTATACACTTGCTAGTATACATATATATATGTATGTGTGTGGGAAAGAGAGCGAGCGTGTGTGCGCGCGCGCGCACGCACCCCACGACGCACCGAGGGTATCCATGCTTATGGCCATAAGCAACAAAGAGTGACTCATGTCTGGACAATGAAAAGTGCACCTTTATCACCGTTTTCATACACCTACGTCTGTCCGTGCCGGGCTCCGCACACGACCGTCGCCTGTACGGGGGGAGAGGGGAGAGAAAGCCACCTGCGTCCGTCCACCCGTGCCCACCTAGCTACCCCTACGGAGATGAGCTTTGGGAAGCCGCCCCCGCTATTGCTTCTCGGGGGTGTTGTTGACCATGGGCCCGTAGAGCCCGCCGGAGTAGACCTGCTCCTTGTGCACGGCGGAGCGGTCCCGCATGAGGTCGCTGAAGGCGTAGTCCACGGGCGGCCGGAACCCCAGGGTGGGCATCAGCCCGGCCGTGGAGTAGGGGGTCATGAAGGCCAGTCCCCGGCTGTGCGCCGAGTAGGCGAGGCGGAGGGGGTTGAGTCCCAGGTGGGTGCCCAGCGGGTAGGCGCCGGCCTCGGCCCCGAAGTGCGTGGCGTTGGGCTGCAGGGGGGAGAAGGCCGAGCGGCTGCCCAGCGTGCCGATGGCGGGGGCCATGGCGCCGGCTATCAAGGGCCGGTGGTGGGCGGCGGCGGCGGGGGTGGGCGGAAGGCCTTGCAGGGCGCCGTCCCGAGCCCAGCCCTCCTCGGGGCCCTTCTCCGGGCCGCGGTTGTTGAGGATCTGCTCGATGGCCTGCACCACGTCGCCGCCGCAGCCCTGCAGCACCAGCTCCAGCACGCTGCGCTTGTGCGCCGGGAAGACGCGCGTCAGGATGTCGATGGGAGTCCGCTGCCGGCCGCCGGCCGAGGGCGACGGGTCCTGCTCGTCCTTGTCCGCCTCCGAGCCCGAGTCCGAGCCCAGCGGGCTGATGGAGCCCGGGCTCTCCTCCCCCTCCTTCGGGCCCTTGGAGACGGGCGAGCTCAGGAAGGACTCGCCGTCCCCGTTCTCCGAACCCGAGCCGTGCCGAGCTTCTGGGGAGGAGGTGCCGGGCACGGACTCGCCGTCCGGGGAGAGGGGCTTCCCGCCCGCCTGCTGCGGGGTGACGGCGCGGCTCGGCAGCAGCGTCTTGGGGAACAGCTCGAACTTCTGCATCTTGGACTCTGCGGGGCGGGTTGGGGGGGGGGGGGGGCGAGAAGGAGAGAGACCGTCAGTGCGGCTGCCCCAGGCCCCCCGCCGCCTCTCCCGCCTCCTTCCTTTCTCCCCCCCCCGCCTCCGCCGCCGCGCTCCCCGCGAGGTCTTACCTGAGGCGCCGGCGCCTCCCTCGCCGCCGCCGCCGCCTCCGCCGGCGCAGACGGAGCCGAAGACCTCGTACGCGGGCCGGGGCGGGATGATGCCGTTGGCGGCCGCCAGGGCCAGCCCCTCGGCGGTGCCGTAGAGCAGCTGGAGCTCGCGGGCCTCGTTCTCCTCCTGCGCCTGCTGGCGGCGCAGCGCCACCTGGGCCGCCATGACGCGCTGGCGCTCGGCGATGAGGGTGCACTTGGCGCACATGCAGTCCTTCCAGCGGCAGTACCGCTTGTGGCCCTTCAGCGCCGACACCACCCCGTGGTTGCGGCAACGGGCGCACTTGGGCGTCCGCGGGTACTTCTCGGCCGCCCGCAGCAGCAGCGGCGGAGCCCGCAGCAAGCTCCCGGCTACGCTTACCGGCAGCGTGGCCGCCGCCGCCGCCGCTGCCGCCGCCACCGAGCTGGGGGGTACCGGGGGGGGAGCGGCGGGCACGCTGGGCAGCTCCGACCGCAGCTCCATCCTGGCGAGCCCGCCCCGAAAGAGCGATTCCCCCCCACCCCCCTCCCTGGCTTCCCCCGAAGCGAGCCGGGGCGGGGGGCAGCCCGCCCCCCCCAGCGGCGCGCCCGGACGCGGGGCGAGTCCCGGCGCCTTCAGGCGCGGTCACGGGTGGGGGGCACACGGAGCCCCGGGCGCCGGCATGCAAACCCTATCGCCTCGCCGCCCCTGCGCCCCGGCACACGGCTCCGGAGTGGGGCTCGAGTGAGGAGGGGGGAGCCGTCGGGAGCCCTTCTGCGCCCTCCTCCCCGCCCCTCCGCTCCCGAAAAGCGAGTCTAAGACAAGAAAATCCGAGAAAACTTAGATCTCTCTCGCCTCCTTGCTCTCCGTCCGCACCGAGTCCATCGCGCCGGGCTCAAAGCCGAGCTCGCCCGTCCGCCCTTGCGGGATCGCCGCTCCCCACGGTGCCCCGCTGGAAACCCGAGCTGCTCGCTAAGCTCAGCTCCCCCTTCCCCCTTTTAGCTACGATCACAGGTTAAAAGCGTCCCTTCCAAGAGCAATCCGGCACCTTCAACGACAGGCTCCCTCGCCACAAGCCGCGGAGGCTCGAATCCAGGAGAGAATACCAAAAAAAAAATTAAAAAAAATTAAAGATCACCCCGTCTCCCGAGCAGCAGCACCGCAGCCGGGCGGAGGGGCCGGCAGCCCGCGGCCAGGGACCCCCCCGGGCCGTCCCGGTTCAGCTGGGCTGGGCTGGGCTCACCCGGCGCGGCGAGCCCCGAGCGGGCGGGCGACCGGCCGGCCGGGCGGCGTCGGAGCGGTCGGAGCCGCCGGCGGGGCCGGAGCGGGCAGGGCCGGAGCGCCGCAGGCCCCCGCGCGCCCCCCGGGACACGCCGCCGCCGCCCCGCGCCGCGCCGCCTGGCGCGTGCGGCCCGCGCGGCCGGAGCTGCAGGCAGAGCGCGCTGGCCGCCGCGCCGCCCGCCGCCACTCGCGCTATTGTTGCGCCCCGCGTTGCCATTAGGCAACATTTGACAACAATGTGGCGCCTGCTATTGGCCAGGGGCGGGAAGGGCCGCTCTGATTGGCCGCCCGGCGGTCCGCCGCGTCCGCCCGGCGGCTGCCCGAGCGCGCCGCGCCCGCGGAGAGCCGGGAGGGTCCGGGGGGGACCCGCGGGGCGCGCAGTGTCCGCGCGTGGGCGTGCGCGTGGGCGTGCGCCCCCGCCGCGGGCGGGCGCGCAAAAAAATCGGTCCGATCGCTCGCTGCCCGAGAGTTTGGCTTTTCTTTTTATTTAGTCCACTGGAAACGGTATTTGCCTCGCCAACCGTTTGGGGCTTTTGGGGAGGGGGGTGTTGTGGTTTGGGGTTTTTTTCCTAGGTGTCACTTGTCAAAAGGGTGGGGGGAAGTATACTGTGGAAGGTGACAATTCAATTTATGGTCTCCCCCCTCCCCTTGGAGAGTTCGTTTTGTGATAGTACGTAACGATGCCTCTCCTTCCTTTTTTCTTCCTTCCCTTTTTCTTCCTTCCTTTTTTCTTCCTTCCCTTTTTCTTCCTTCCCTTTTTCTTCTTCTCCTTTTCCTTCCTTTTTTCTTCCTCCGCCTTTTCCTTCCCTTTTTCTTCCTCCCCTTTTTCTTCTTCTCCTTTTCCTTCCCTTTTTCTTCCTTCCTTTTTTCTTTCTTGCTTTTCCCTTCCTTCCCTCTTCCTTCCTTCCCTCTTCCTTCCTTCCCGCTTCCTTCCTTCCCTCTTCCTTCCTTCCCTCTCTGCCCTCTTGCCGTTCTCTGCCCGCCGTGCCCTCTCCCTCTCGCTCCACAGCCGCAGGTGAACGGCACAAGTGCTGCTGCAGTAGGAGAAGCCCGAGGTGAGTCCCATTTTCCCTACTACTCCCTGCCCGCCCTTCGCTCTCCACCAAGTGAAGTTCATTCCCTCTCCCGCCAGCTGTTTGCGTGACGACGTGCTCAACAGGCGCCTTCCCCGCGGGGACAATAAACCCGAGGGGCTGATTTTTGAGGAGGAGGCTGGCGGGCCGGTAACTGTATATTAACCCCGCAGCTTTTGTTTTAGCGTAAACCACCCGGGTTTGACGTCACCTTCGCTGGTAACGGGGAGGAGGTAGCACTTCGGCAGCCCCGGTGGGAAATACCGCCGGCTCCTTTCCCCGGGGCTCTCCCCTCCGCTTCCCACGCGGGACCTCAGTCCTCGCCGGCACTTTTTAAAGTTCTTTCTTACGTGTGTCCCGAAGCCCTTCCCCGCAGCGGGAACCGTCCGCCGGGGGGCCGAGGCCCTCCTCCCCGCCGCCTCGGCATCCCCACCCGCGGGTCACACGCTGCCAGACCTTCTCCCGCCGCCTCCCCGGGTGGGTGGGTGGGTGGGTGGGCTGCCTGCCTGCCCCCGGGGCACCCGAGCCGGGAGGGGAGAAAGCCCTGGCTCTGCTCGAAAGGCGCCGGACCCCCAGACCTCGGCGGCCGGGGAAGCGCGGAGGGCCGCGGAGGACCCCCGGGGGGGGCAGGACGAGCAGCGCTCGCTGATGCTCCGCTACCCCTTCCCTTTTGTCAGACTCCTTCTGGGGCTGCGAGAAGCACAATTGCAGAGCCCTCCGACTTTTCAGTATTTTTTACCACGCTTGTATCCTTCCTCCTCTCTTCTTTTATTTCTTTTTTTTTTATTTTTACGAAATGAACGCTTTCCCACCCGACTTTCCGTGTGTGCAGCTGCCACCCACTCCTCGTGATTTAGGTGTTGTAACACCTTTATTTAATACAGCCGCGAAGTCAAAATACCCGATTTAATTTTATTCGCAACCCCTGATTTTACTCTCCGGGGAGAATTACTCAGATCATCTGATTTAATTGGGAATTCCTAGAACTCGATCAGACTGAATGAGAAACATTTAAATTATTGCTTTACATTGGCTTACCATGGAGAAAAGGTTCTCCCTTCTTCCTGGCAGTTTTGTTTGGTTTTGCCGTGCTTTTTTTTTCCTGCAAATACCTTCCCCTTTCCCCCTCGAGGCAGCCTGCCATCACCAACAACACAGGACACGGGTAACGCTGATTTCCCCCGTTCCCTTTTCTTTCCGCTTTGATTTAAATTAAAGGGCTGGGTTATCCTTTCCGTTACGGCCGCTTAAAACGATCTATTTTGGAAACAGCCTTGACCAAAAAAAAAAAAAAAAAAAAAAAAGAGCAAAAGAAAAAAACAAAACAAACAGCAGTGGGTTATTAACCAGCCAGTGAAATGCGGTGATTTCTGTTCAGAGCCTCGTGCCGTTAGTAATGTTGCAAACTGCGGTGTAGAAGTTTCACCACATAACGTGTAGCATCTCTATCCCAAGGCGTTCCATATAGCTCCCGTAAGCCCATGCAGCACGTCCCCCAGTGACTATAGGAAGAGTTGGGACACAATGTCCTAGCGCTGTGCACATAAACACCCAGTGCCTCTTTCTGATGTTTACCCCGAGTCAGCACTACAGGCACCCCCTCATCCAAAACACTTAACCATATACTGCTTTTTAAATGTTACGCTCAGTACCAATCCAACATCGAAATAGCCGAGTTTTATTAAAAAAAAAAAAAAAAAAGTTTATTGCAAGAATATGTAACGCAGCCCCAGGACCCCGCGAGTCCCGAGGACGTTTGCCAAAATCTCCCCCGATGTATCAGGAGCGTTTAACGGTTTCCCACCCTCCGCTTCTTTCCCACCATCCCCGCAAGGGCGGGCGGCGGCGGCGGCGGGGGCCGAAGGCGAAGCCGCCGCTCCGCTCCCGCGGCCCCGCCGCTCCCGGGAAAACGCCGCTCTTCGCCGGGGTCACTCCTGAGCCCAGGGCCGAGGCCTCTTCTCCGGACTCGGCACACTCCTCCGGGCTACGAGAGACTCTGCTCTTTCCTCTAGCCGGCTCTGGTCGCTGAAGGGGGCACTTTCAAACGGGACCCCCCCCGGCTTTTTTTTTTTGGTGGTGTTGTTTTCTTACAAAGTGTCTTTAGAAAAGGAGAACCCCGGAGTCTCACTTCTCACTGATTTGATATTTTAATAACAATCGTTTCTCCCCTGTCCTTATTTGCTTTTGGAAGCTTTCCCCTCGAACCTAGCCAAACAGTGCGCGCATTTCACAGATTTTATTCAAACAAAACACAACTTGGCTGTGAGTTAGCCCGGACCAGCAAAGCCGGGGCCAGGGTTTGCCACAGGCTAAGGGCTTCTTTCTCCAGCTTCGTCCCGGCCTGCCAGAGCCCTGGGGGGGTGTAAGAGTGCACGGGGGGCAGTTTGGGGGGGGGGGGGTTGCCGTTGCTTCCCTCCCTTCTGTCCTACAGCAATTCATTTCTGTTCGAGGAGGCACAATAAAATCTTCATGTACATCCCTGCGTTTGTGTCTTTCTTTGGGGGGGGGGGTCGGTGTTTTAGGAACCCACAGGGTAGCCCGCTGCACGGGTAGGTGCGCTGGGGAGCCGGAGCGGGACGCCGCGAGGTTATGAGGAAAAGAAAAATTCATTCCTCCAAACGCAGCGAAATGCAACTTTAAAGCCCCCGAGACTCGTCTCGTTTCCACCTTGTCTTCTGGGAGCTCCTACCACCGCCGTCAAATCCACGAGAAGAGCCGGACCGTGGACCCAGCTACTTGCTCCCCCCCCCAAAAAAAGGGCTCCCCGGGCCCCGGAGGAGCAGCCCCGGTTTGGGCTGCTCCAGGGCCCGGGGCGGGCGGGTCCCCCCACGGCGAGACCCCGGGCGCAGGCGGGTGCTGGCCCCGCGGACCCCCACGGGGGTGGGAGTGGGGGGGCAGAGGCAGAGATTCCGGGGCGCAGCGTCGCCCCCGGTTTGGGCAACCCGCGCCCTCCAGACGCGTGAAAAAGCGACGTTATTGCCTTAGAGGAATGAAAGAGCAACGCCGCGGTTCCTTGCGTGGTGCCCGGGTTGCTGCTTAATTATCCCCGCTACGTGTTTGACTCTGGCAGCCTCCAGCCACGCACGAAGTCGGCGCCCACGACTCAGCGCTCACGTCTGGGTCAGCTCGATAAAACACGAGGCTTGGGTTTGGGTTTTGTTTTTGGTTTTTTTTTTTTATATTTATTTTTAAGCAAACCCGATTTCCCCGGTGTTTATTTCTCTCCTCACTCCCATCGATTCACCCAAAGGCTGCCTACGTATCGCTGCTCCCGTGCAAAAGTTTGAGAGGGCTGCATGCAACGGTGCTGCTGCATCTTCCCCCAATTACAGTAGTAAAATCTTAATTAAAAAGAGCCCGTCTATTGGCTGCCATGGAGGGGAAGGCAGACACGCACGCCCGGAGGCAGCGCAGCGCCCGGAAGCATCCCAGAGAAATATAGTTCTTGATTAGTGTATTTTCATCTCGTTCTTAGCGGAAGACAGTTTGTAAGTACCTGCTAATGTTAGTGCTCTTTAAGGTTTCAATTGTTCTAGGGGGTTTGCCATTGACTTTTTCATTATTTACCTACTGAATCAAAGTAAGCAAATGCCATCTGTTTCCCTGCTGCTATCATCTTCACTTTTAATTATCCGCCCAGCAGCCTAATAGAGATGATATTAAACTAAATCTTTTTGACATTAAAAGTAATTATCCCCAAACCAATATTACAAGAATGAAAATTACCCTCCTCCTAACCCCCCTCCACCAAGAAAAAGGCACATTCCTCCCAGTCCAGGCAACCTCCTCAGATCCCGGAGCGGGGAAAGGTGGACGGAGCTCCCGTTAGCCCGGACTTCCCAAGTATTTGAAACACGATTAACTCGATTTCCCGGCTCCCAGTGGGGGAGGAAAAGAGGCAAGGGAGCGAGATTTGTGGAAGGCGACACGGGAAAAATCGGGGCTCCACACATTCCCGCGTGGGCTCCTCTCCGCCCCGCAGGGACCCGCACCCGCGGACCGGGGGTGCCTGAGCCCCCCGGGGCACCGGCCGGAGCCGGGGCAGGTCTTTTAGGAAACAGCCCCCCATAAATCCCCCCCCAGGCGGCCTCTGGAAGCACTTTGCTCCATCCAGCGGCACCGGCGGGGACGGGACCGGTCGTTGCAGAGCCATTGGGAGCGGGTTCGTAATTAAGGGCAGGCCGGCGGGTCCTCTGACAGATGGCCGCTCGCTGAATTACCTCTCCGGAGTCATTTCGCTTCGACTCAAACTTCTCCGCCATTTCTCCTCCGACTCGCTTTCCTACGAGCCGGAGCCGCGTCCCCCATTTCCTTTAATATGTGCTAAACTGAGCTAATTTTAATTGCATGTTTCAACTTTGCTAATTAAATAGAGCGGTCTAATTAAAAGTGACTAGGGAACAGTTTTAATTCAACCCTCTACTTTTTTAACAATCCATTATGCAACAAATCCAGGGTAAGCCCTCCCTTTAAAAAAGCTACAGATGATTGAGTTTTTACACCTTTTTACACGCTCACAATGGGGAGACTTGACCCAACATATGTAGCGGCGGGGCCGGGCCCCCCCGGCTCCCCGGTGGGGTATTGGAAACGGGCTGTGTCGCTGCTGCTGCCCTGCCTGAGCGCTGCTGGACCCGGTCGCCTCCCGGGGCCTCCCCGCTGGAAGTGCTGAGACTATTAGCCCGGCAGAGGTTAGAGTAGCACATCCCCAAGACAGCAGCCCAGGATTTGGGAAAATCGGGCTCTTTACACGCTTCATCTCTTCACCAAGTGCTCATTAGGTTGTTAACCTCTGGTTCACATGAAAGGGGCATGTGATGAATCCCCTCCCGAACAAATGGGCGCATCCCCCTTCAGGCACTGAACAAAGCCCTTAAAATAACTGCACAAGAAAGCCTTTAGTTGTTACTCTAAAATTTCTTTTCTCTGAGAGCTTGTGCCTATCCACACGCACGCACACAGACACACAGAAAGAGGGAAAAAAAAAGCGCACACATGCAAAAATTCGCGCCTCCCCACTCCCCCCCCCCCCCCTTGCTGGAGCTAAAAATTAAAAATCCGGGTTCCGTCCCCCGGGCCTTTGGCGCTGGCTGATGTCCCCCGGGTTTGGCTGAGACTCGGGCTGGGGCTTCCCGAGGGAGGGGAAAGAAATCTTAATCGCTTTAGCGGAGCAGGCGGGGGGAGGCAGCCTCTCCCCCCGCAGGGGGAAAGCCAGGTACCTCCAGCCGGGGGGCAGCCCTCTGCGAAGGGGGGGGGGGGGGTGCCGATGCCGAACACACACACACACACACACACACCCCCACACACACACCCCGCTGCTCTCCCCTTCATCCCCCCCGCCCCGGAGAGACAAGTTGAGCGGAGTCACGGATGAGGAGGATGCGGGCAGGAATTTCCCTTTCCCGCAGGGGGAGCCCGGGGCAGGGTGGGGGGAGCCCGGGGCGGCTGGAAGCAAGGGCGGCGGAGCGGATCGTGTCCTTAACCACAGCGGCTCACCTTCGGAGGCGATGCTGCCCGGGCACTCCCCCGTCCGGGGAGCTTACTGCTAATTGAGGGATGGCCGGGGAGAGCAGAGCCCGGCTCCCGCATTCCCACAGCTCTTGTATGGATTTTAGGCTCTTTAAGACCTTTCCTTTTCTCTCTCTCCCTCCTTCTCCCTCTCCCTTTTTATTTTCCCAGCCCCTCGGGCATGGATTAAAGTGACAGACAATTTTCCCTTCGCACCTTATTGATGGTCAAATGCACTTTGAGATAATGCGCGGAGGGCGGGTGGGAGGGGGGTGTGTGTGTGTGTTGTCCCGGGAGCGCGGAGTTTTTGGGAGCGCTGCAAACCACCGCGGGACGGTGGAGCGGACCCCGGGCAGGCAGCCGCGGGGCGTGGGGGGGGCCGGCACAGGCTGCACCCCCCCCCCCGGTCCCCTCCTCTCCCCATCACCTTGCAGGTGGCTGCGGGGCAGCGAAGGCTCCGCTGGGAGCCAGCGTGTCACCGGCGCTTTCCGTGGCAGAGGGAAACACGCGTGTGCCGCAGCCTCTCCTGCGGCCGTGGGCCTGCGGCGTGGAAACACACGCTCAGGCTCGCACACGCAGGTAAAGAGGAGGCAGCAGTTCAGAGGCAGAATGACTCAGGAAAGCTCCGCTCTGCTAATTTGCTATAGGGCGCTCCGAGAGGTTCATTAAAAAGGCTCTTGTCAGCTCCCTAACGATCCGAGAGCTTTTTAATTATATTTTATATTCCCCTACCCGTCTCCTAACTTCAAACACATGGTAAAAAGGATTTGCTGTTTTGTTTCAGGTAAAACCTAATAATTAAAATTCAGACCCCGTCCCATGCATCTGCTTCGCCTTTGCCAAATGAATTGAAGGGAGAGAGAAAAGCGATTTCATTGAGATCACAGATGGGGTGCAGGTTTTTGGAAGAAATTTGAGAAACACCATTGTCCAGAATCAAAACTCTATGTCTCGCCCCACAAAGGGGGCTGCTTTAAGCCCCTCAACTTCTATGGGGCTTGTTTTTTAAACTTTAAGTGTTCCGCACAATAAGCTGCCACCAAAATGTCACAACCACTCTGATTCCAAGTGTGTCTCGCTGCAAAGGGTGCAGAAAAATGAAGGGAGCAAAGGGAAGGAGTGTAATTAAAAACCTTCGAGCTCCTCATGCCTGCTGGGGGCACGGCGGCCCGTTCGGGCCGGGGGCGGCCGGGGAAGTGCCCCCACCCGTGACAGCGGGACCGGCACCCCGAGGTGCGGGGCAGGTCCCCTCCTGCGGGGCTCCCGCATCGGCCCCGCTCAGCCCATCGGAGCGCTTCCATATTTTGGAAGGCTAAATTGTTTCATTAGCCCAAAGCAGAAGATTAAGCCTTTTATTTTTATTCATGATCATGACAGCCCCAGTCGGATTTGCCGGAGGATTCCCCCCCTCCATGTTTGTTGCCCTAGGAGCTCAGGAGCTTAACAATCCTGCCGGAATGCGATAGATAAATACAACCTATATCGTTAAAGAGACATATTGAGAGTGTTTGCGGAGGGGCGGGAGAAGAAAACCGCTTTGATAGCATCGTCAAAAACCACACGCACTGAGGGGGGAAAAAAAATCATTCTTGTATTCTTTTTACAGTTAACATACGCTATTTAATGGGGCCCTTGTGCAAACACAGACTTCTCGTAAGTTCGTGATGGACCATCCGCAACCTACCACGGCACCCGCCAGCCCCATCCCCGTGCCGCGCCGCTTGCCATCAGCCCTGCGGGACCGGGCAGCGCTGGGGCAACGCCAGGGCTTTCGGAGCCATGTGGTTTGGGGTTTTCGTCTTTTTTTTTTTTTTTTTGGCAATGCCCGATCTTTTCGTGCGCGGCCCCTCGCAGGGCTGAGTGGTCCCCTTTCCGCCCACGCCCGTGGGGCAGGGCACACGCCGCCCCGCCGGCCCCACTCTCCCCAAAAGCACGGCAACGAGGGGCCTCTCTCCAGCCCGAGTATCCCCCACACACACCTTCGATCCTTCTTTTATTAATTTTCACTATTTTGGGGGGGCGGTGCCGGACGGGCACTCTCCGCCGCGGCCGTGCGTGCGGAGCCGGCTCCGCGCAGCCAGGGCGGCCGCGGAGGATCCGCGATGAGGGAGTTGGGGGGGGGGGGAAGGGAGACCCGGGAGCACGGTGCTCGGTGCTCGGCTTCCCTCCTGCCGGCCCCACGGCTGGCCGGTCGCTGCTCGGCCGCCGCCGGCGCTCCGGTGACCGGTGGGGATTTTTCCGTCGACGGCTTCTCCCCACCCCGGGAGGAGCCGGGGAAGACGGGGAGGAAGGGTGGCGGCTGCTGGGAGCGGACGGCTCCCTGAGAGCACGGCACCCGCTCGGGCGTGGGGGGCGTTTTCTCTCCCCACGCCGGCGTTTTCACGGGGGAGCCCGCCGGCCCCGAGGTGCGAAGGCGCGGTTTGCCACCACGCCTCCGGCTCCTGGCCTGCCGCTGCGGCTCGATGCCGGCCCGTGCCGGGAGGCTGACGGGGGTGTCCCGCTCCCCACGGGGCAAATCCCTCGGGAGGAGCGGGCAGGGCAAGGCGGGGAGGGGGGCCCGGCCGCGGGACACCGGGCGGGCGGTTTCCGCGGCCGCCATTTCCTCAGCGCGGCGGCCGCCGCGCGCGGGCGCTTCCCCCGCAGAGACCCCGGCGCGGGCCCGTCCCTGAGGGAGCGAACTCCGCCTGAGCGGCCGGCCGGTGGAGGGAGGGGGCCGGCAGCCGGTAAGCGGGGCCGGTTCCCTTCCCCTCGCCCTTCACGCACAGGCGGGCGTCGGCGCAGCCCGGCTCGCTGCCGCCTTCCCGCCTCCCTGCCCCCGGGGGAGCTCCCCGCTGCCGTCGAGCCCTGAGCGGGAGCCCCTCCTGGCGCCCACCGGCGGCGGGAAGGCCTCGATGGCGGCTCCTCCGCCCGTTAGCCGCCCTCGCCTGCGGTAGCCGGGGGGCACCGGCGGACACACCGCCGGCCCCGATGGCTGACAGAGAAGCCAGCGGCTCTTCTGGCGCTCTTTTCAGGGCAGCTCTCTGCTGGCCAAAAGGGGGCCCTGGGAGCTAAGAGGGCCCCCGCGGGGCAGAAAGGCTGAGGTGGCCTTCGGCTCCCTCAGGGGCGGCCCGTCCACTGATCCTCGGCTGCGGCCTGCGCTGGCGCTTCCAGGTAACGCCCGGTAGAGCAGCCGGGAAACGGGGTGTCAGCCCCCCAAAACAGGGAGGTGAACGTCCCGGCTTGGTTCCGAAGCACTCGCTGGGTTGTGAGGCTGTGGGAGAGGTGGCGGTGAAGGCGCCATGGCAGGTGACGAGGGATTGCTGGGCACATCTGTAGTTCCGCCAACGGCGAGCGGAGCTTGAGAGAGGGACGGCAGTGCAGGTGGTTTGTGCGGGTTAGGAACAACGGGAAAGGTGGCGTTTGGAACGGGTTAAATCCGTGGGATGGGAAGACGGAGGATGGCTAGCGTTCAGGTACAAGGTATGCTCTCCTGACAAGCACGTGATACTACCTAACGGTTACTCAAAAAGGTTGAATTTATGGGACATGGAACAATATTACCACCACAGGGGGGAAAAGGTGAACTTGAAGAAGCCTTGCAAATTTTGTTTCCATTATTTTTCCAGTGAAGAACTGTTGTGCTGCTTCCGTCCAACGCTGGAGGTTTTCATTACTTCAGACAGGACTAACTGGTTGCCAAGAAATCCTCCATCAAGAGGAGGACTCTATCTTTTCTGGTGATTAGTGCAGCAGTAAACTTTTTTCCCTGGAAATAGCATGATTAGAATTTATCATTCATTTTGAGACATATTACAGTGGGTCTATGTATAAGTATATTTTTCTCATGTAATTCCAAGTCTGGATAATAGTTTCTTTTGAGAACAGAGCCTCCTTTTTCATTATTGATAATATTTTTCCCCTGTAAAGTCATTTATTTCCTCTTTAGTTGGGAGGAAGCAACGTTTTTCTGCAGTGTGTAAGCAAAGATGGATACTATTACCTTGTACAGAGTATGTAAAGTCTTCAGCCTTATTCTGTGCTTGAAAATTATATGAACATTACCTACTTTATTAATAATTATTAGTCCTGTTTCTGGTGGTGTATAAATAACCTGAAAATCCATTTTTCTGTTTGAGGTAAGTGGATTGGCTGTAATTAAATATATCTGCGATTATGGTAACTGAAAGTTTTTTTAAAAATCCACATTACACTTTGAGGGCAACCAATTCCACTTTCTCTTGGAAGATAAATTCCTTGCTATAAGATTCTCATAAGCAAGTAATACTAAAAAAATCTTAATTTTTATAAAGTTTTTAAATTAATGATAATACTATTTCTTGGAAGAAAGAATCCATTAGAAGCTGGAATTTTAAATCAAAGATCAAGCCTAAGTTAATATTTCTGTAACAACACTTTAACAGCTTTTTTGACAGTAAAATTTCCCTTGTGCTTCTTTCATATTACTCTGCTTCGGCTGCTCTTCATTTATGAGCTTGATCCATATCCTGCTGTGACCAGCCTCTTTTCACCAACCCAGTAGTGCATAACTGCCATAAAGTTAGTTTAATTGGTCTCCTAAGGATTCAGTCTGCTTATGGGAAATTATTTTACTACAGGATGGTATAAATGGTGACTCTTAATACTATTGCCTCTTTCAGCATAGAGAGCATGATTTGCGTGTGGTGCGATCGGTTTTGCTGTGACGTTTCTTAAGAACTGTAGTAGCTGAGTACATCTTGCAGTATTTTTTTTTTGACCGCAGTGAATCTTAAAGCAGGCATCAAGCAGCCACTAGATTATGGAATCCAGTGGTGTTAATCTAACTTTTTGTTGCTTAATTATTTCTGCTACTGGCAGCATTTTTGTTTCAATAAAAACTAGTTATCAGATCACCACTTTGATTCATTTTGGGAAAACTATGATAATTTCACAAGGAACTGGTTTGGTTCCAGAAGTAAGACTATGATGGCAGCTGGATAAATGCTAGTAAAACTAGGATGGTGTTTGTAAAGCAAAATTAAGAATTCTCGAGGGGTTACCTGGTTATAATGTGTATTCTCTTGAATCTGGCATTTTTTGATTGATAAGAAATACTGCTCATGGATAGTGATTGCGTGATGACAAGGCGCCAAATATGATAGTAAGCATTATCTGAAGGACAAAATACACTTGAAAACATCTAAAATACAGGGAATGATGTAAGAATGCCGTAGCTGCCAAAATATAATTGTCAAAGGAGTAAACTGCACATTTGCCTTCAAATTGCTCATAAAATGAAAGGATTGCTTTATATCTACTAAGACTTCCCAGCTGAAAGTACTTCAATGCTTTTAATACATGTGCATAAAACCACTTTTCATATGACTAGGGAGATTGTTCAATCTATTTTAACTTTTATACCAAACTTTACAAGGAATTGTAATCTTGAAAGCCTCGGTTCTTTTTTTTTTTTTTTTTTTTTGCTATGTTACAGGATACAGCAACAGTCACACAATGTCTTATTCACCTTTGCCTAAACCTTGAAAAAGTGGAAGTATTTTTCAGCAACAGAGTGTTCTCTGCAATTCACTGAGAACACCTTAGATTTTTTTAATTAGATCCACAACATAATTTATTAAGTTCCTCTGTAGATGTGGGTTTATAATTGTCATTCAAAAAAATCCTTCTCAGTTGCCATCACATTTTGGACATGGTTGCTTTTATTCACACAACGGAAGTCCTAATTAATCAGGGCATATAAAACAGGCAAATAGACCTAGAAAAAATGAAAAATGTTTCTACATACACATTAAAATAATTTTTAAACTGCTAAAATGGCTGGAACAGAATGGGAGGTTTCAAATGACAACAAATTAGGCATATCAGTAAATTTAGAAAAAGCAAGATCATGAATAGGATGCTGTAGTTCCATAGTATAAAATACCTATGCATTATAGTAACTCATGCTAATGGGGACTGTGACAATAGGTTAAATAAAGCATAGAGGCAAATAAAATGATAGAAAACATATTTTGAGGTAAATGAAAACATACTTATATTCACTGTTTTACTTAAAAAAAAAAATCACCAGAGTAGCATTTATCTTTAAGAAGAAAACTGCATAAAGAGGAAGATAATAAAGAGAAATTAAGTCACAGGTTAAAGACTAAGACTGTAATCAAAACTATTTGAAGACACTGTCTTAGACCTTCAGAGTACACATCTTACTTAAAAAGACTCCAGAAGGCCCACCAGAAGTAGCTGAGCCATGTGAGCCAGCACATTAAAGGGTGCAATTGAAAGAGACTCACATGAGGAGAACCAAAAGAACATATATGACTGTGGAAAGTTAACTTTCGGAAGACACAAAACCAGAACTAAACAACTGACAGACCTTGAGGAACAATTACCAAAGGTGTAAAAGATCATTAAAAATATCATAAACAGGAAGCCTCCCAGAAAGATAATTGGACTAATATATTTTCAAGGTATAAAAGGAGTACTTAATGAAAGTAGGGCAACTGCAGGTAAACTAAGCTAGTCATTTGCACTGATGTTTACTACAGTGGAAACATCTGTTCTTGAGAAAAAAAAGGGAGTATTACTCAGAGACTGATAGCTGGAAGCAGTAAGCAACAGTTTTCACAGTGAGAAAGGATACCAGCGATGTCCCCAAGGATCTGTGTGGGAACCTGTGTTATTCAAGGTACTTGTACATTATCTGGAAATCAGTAGTGAGGTGATGATATTAATGAATGACACAAACCCATTCAAGATGACTGGATTGAAAGTGAATAGGAATGAACTGTGAAGACTGTCGTAACATGGAGTTAGAAAAATAGTAAATGAAACTCATTGGTAGTAAGTACAAAATAATGATCATGTTAACCAGTAGTTTTGTAAGCACAGGAACTGATGAAGCCTACTTCTATAACCAGCAGTTGAGTGACATTTTAATTTAATTATATTAAGGCTGCAGTGTGACTTCAGTCTTTATTACACATAAAAGAATCCACAGAGAAAAGCCCTGATGAAGGAGCGAATTCTCTGGTATGTAATGAGACATTAAATCCTGTTGAAACTTTTTTCCTGCAGGTAGGGTACTCGGGCTGCTCTCTCAGGTTTGTAGCGACTGGTAAGAGTTAGATCTAGAGTGAGCCCTGCCCTCACTGCACACACTCAAGGTATCTTCTGTCTGGATTCCTATTTCTTGAATTCTGGGCTACCGACTTTTGCAAAACTTATAGAAGCCTCAGACAGCAAAACCTTTGTACCATTTGTTTAATTTGCTTGAAATTAAAAAATTAATGTAAAATGTAAATGTAATAACAACGCATTCAAAAAATATTTCGAGGACCACGATTGATACAATCCCACGTGAATCAGCACTGCTGTGAGAGGGAGCAGCCCTGCCTCCCTCTCATCATCAGTTGCTCACCCCCTGCATGCTCCACCTTCTGCTTTTTGTCAGTGCTGGTGTACATACAGCCACTCAGCAAGCTGGATCAGTCTGAAAACTACTCCAGGAAGAAAATGGTTAGTTTTTAACTAGGTTAGTTTGCCTGATCCCAGTGCAAGATGGGGGCAGAGGTGGCTCTTCTGGCAGCAGCGCAGATTTATACCAGATTAAGTTGAGTATAAAGCTGCCTGGATCCTGAGGCGTTTAGTGCTAAATTTGGTATTCCTCCGTCTCTGTCATCTGTGATGAAATGGTTTCAGGTAGTGAACAATGGTTTACGCTGTGTACAATATATAGTAATTTTTGCTTTCTTTCATAACCTGTACAGAAAAAAAATATAATTAAGACTACTGCTGTTGCCTTTTCTTTTATACAAGTAGAATAAGAAAATCTAAGTAGAGTGCAGAATCAACATTCAGTCTCTCCTCCTAGGTCATGTCTGAAAAGACCAGGGACTGCAACAAACAGTCACTGGATAGCTCATCCCAGGCAAGCACCCATCTGCTAGCCTGAAGACTGGTGCTCCTGCTTGCACCTTCTCTCTCAATGAGCTTAAAGAGTTCTGTATTTTGGCAAACAGCTTTGACAGCAGACAGAGCATGCACATTAAAAGTAGCCTGTACTATGATGGTGTTGAAGTAGTCTTCTGAAACGTCTGACATAGGGGCTTGTTTCTCCTCAGGCCCATAGACTCACAATATGGGAAAACTTCAGTGTAAAGTAAAATTCAGTGAAAACTGTAGGGGAGACTCAGGAGAAGGCCACCATCACCGTTTCGAAATAAAAATCTATCCTGTGCTTCGTCAGATGTTGGAAGAAAGGACTTGGTGCTTACCTTGACGTACGGTCTCAGTGCTGTGAAGCCTGAGTGGAGGGAGCTGCCCTGGGCCAGCAGAGAGTAGGAAACGTTAGCTCCGGTGAGGAACGGCGTACACAAGACATCTCCATCTTCAGCCACCACTCTGAGCAGTTTCTGGTCTGCCTGGTAGTGACTCTTCACATGTGGGGTTTTTGCTTTCCTTTGTTTGGAGATCTACTTGTGTATTTTTTGCTTGTTGACCCCATTTTAAGGCACCTAAATCTTCCTGTGCATTGTTTAGGGAGTCTGGATGTGAGGCTTGGATAATGAAGTGCTTCTGTCCTTCTGTGAATCTGGGTCATGGCAATTTTGGTTTTCCCCACATACGGAAGAGTGAAATCATATAACTTTTTAGTAGAAATATTACTGTAATTGAAATTTATTTTAAGTTTCTAATGTCACTGAGTAGGTACAGTTTACGAAAGCCAAAGTCCTTTTCCGCCACATTAAAAAGAATAAACAAAACCCCCAGCGTAGCTCCATTAGAAACACCCTCAGCACTCTCACTAAATTTAAGAGTGCGTATGCAGACAATGCAGAGCAAACACTTGTGTTCTGCATATTCTCTAATAATGATTTCAAACACCAATGTCAATAGGTGGGAAGTTTCTTCAAAAGCCAGAGCGCGCCCCACCTTCACCGTAATGCTCTGAAGGCCAATAATGAAAGCCGACACATCGTACAGGATTCCATTCATTAACAGTAATTCCTTAATAATTAAAACTAATGCATAAATCACGTTAATGATAAGCCATTAACGCGAAGAACCTGAAGATAAAAGGTAGAATCAGGGATATGCTCTGTAGCAACAGTGTTACAGTTTTAGGGTAATACTGAATTACAAAATTAGTCTGTAGACTGACTAGAGGATTAACCATGCCAGCAGAGCATATGAAGTGAATACCATGGTTTAGGAGAGCAGAAAATGATGGCATAGAATATTAATGTTTCTACACAGGGACTGGTTTGCATTGAGGGTGTAATTCAGAAAGGTGACTCTAGATGGTTGCTTCTTGAAATCAGGCCCAAAGTATTTAAGGACCAAAACCATAAATGTTTTATTTAAAGAGTGATACACTTGTTTACGCTGTGGCAGAATGATCCCTGTGTACTGATCTTGATATCTTCATATCAGAGGGCAGTAATGCCACCACTTTGAACATTTCCAGTTAATTATCACCAGAACATTTTGGTAATGACAGTGTATTTTGCAATATGAACAAAGGGAGGGAAAAAATAATAAAGGAGGTTAGGAAAAAAAAAAGGCCAAACAAACCCTGGGAGCACTGACTTCAACAAATTCAACAAATATTCAAGCCACATTTAATAACTTTATGAAACTAGTATCAAAGTAAAGAATATATAGTCAAAATACAGAAATAAAGTTGAGTGAGAGAAAACAGCCCGATGAGATCAAACAAAAGTTAAACAGAACAGATTAATATAAACAAGTTAGCTGAAAGGTCGCTTTGCTTTGTGTAGCAGTATTTCAGCAATTCCTTTCCTCAATAGCCAGCTTAGAAGGAAGAGCTAATCTGAAAAAAAAGATATGCATCACTTTAAAATCCTGCTGTATGTGTTACTGTGATTGTTTGTAGAAACAGCATCACCCCAATTTGCAACCTATGTTAATTTCTTATTTAATAAACATAGTGGATTTTTTTTTGTAAGAAAACAAAAGTTCAGAATGAAGTGTCTGCATTCAGCTTTCCATTACACATACATTTATCTTTCTGTTGGCTATGAATGCTTTTATTTGTGAACTGCAAATGATTAGAATTTGCTTACACTTCCAACCCTTTTGTTTGTCATAGATACTTCACTTCTAAAAGTGTCTGATGTAGCACTCACTAATTACAGAATTACAAAAGGTAGAATAAGGCTTTCCCTGCTCAGAAATTTGTGTTTTTGGTAAAGGTAACAATATATCAGCTTCACTAACACCCTAATGATAGGCAAACATTTAATTTTATATCACCATCCTTCCTAAGAAAAAAGAAAGACTAAGAGATGTGTGCAGTTGGTTTTTGCTTAGTATAAAATTTTTAAATCAGAACTCATTTTGCTACGATAAACACTATGAATTGCATATAAACATATGTGGAAAACAATGTGCCAGGCTTTAAAAAAAAAAAAGTTTGATTAGCAGATGATGATTCTGTAGTGCTATTGTGCACTATCCTGTAAGCCCAGAGATTAAAAAAAAAAAAAAAAAAAAAGGGCAAAAAATTAACCAAACCAGTTTTGATCCAGGTTTGGCATGAAGTGTATGTTATGGTCTTAGACTCAGTATGCTCATTCTGTGGTTGAGAAATTTAAAGTACCAGATTTTTTCACATCAGATAGCAGGTAGCTGGTGCATACATTTCAGACAAGAGAACTAGGATTTCTTTAATTTGAGACGGGATCAGTAATCTATTGTTAAAATGTCCAAAGTGTGCAATAATAAGGCAGATTTCTTATTACACCACCTCTTAAGATACGCATTGTTTGATGAAACAAACAAGGTGCTTTAAAACAGTAGAGTAACAGGATACAAACAAGTGCCAGAATGAAGGAAAACTGCTAAAACGGGAACTGCCCTTTCTTTCACAATGAGAAATAAAGAACTTTTGTATCTGGTATTCGAAAGGTTTTTAACAGCTGATATTCAATATCAGCTGATTCCTGAAGTGTTGGCAAGATACCAGGTTTCTGGTACTGGCCATTTCTAATGTTATTTAAATATTCACATCATGCAATAAGCAGTTTCACACACTGCAATGTAATGGAAAATACTTCCTAAACTGAATCAGAACTGAGACCCAAAGCAGAACCAGTAAATAAATATCTCGCATATATGTCAAACTATATTCTTCAAACAAAACCTTACATCTTATCAAAGAAGTCAGAAAGTACTAACAAAAATTATATGCTTTCTACTATAATACTGTTAAATTTCCATGGCTGAGAATGTCCCGTTAATTTTTTCTGCCTTTTTAAATTAGTTGACAAAGTAGAAATTCAAACACAGAAATAAAATGCATATATATGAGAGCACTGGCTCAGCGAGATATCAAATATACAGCATTCTAGTGTCAAAAGTACAGGCAGAAATGTCCAAGATTTCTTGGTGGAAAAGGGGCATTTGAGGAGTAAAAATTCTACTTAACAATCACTCACATTTTAACAGTGCATTAATTATAACAAAAGCTGGATGATAAGTGAGCAACAGAGTCATAAATGTTCAGTGTTCATAGCAGAATTTTATCCTCTGCTCATTTAAATGAGGTTGGAAACATATACTCATGTATGTGAAACTAAGTAGCTATGTTTTTTCAATTTTTCAGGATTCCTGCAAGAGGCAAAGTTGTGACACTGAATTGAGCTGGATGATAGTACAAGGTGGTGTTGATAGAAGTCTTCCTTTCGATGCTGTGCCTCTGGCTTGTCAAAGGATGATTAGTCCTACAATCTTGTTTGATCTATTCTTTTGCCTCTAGGAAAAGGGTTTCTTGAGGATACAGTTTTACCTCCAGTAATGATTTATTTGGATCCAGCTGGGTCACCTGTAAAGATAAGAACAAGAAGGTATGTGTAAGTAGACTTTTTTGATTTGTTTATCTTCACAGGGCAGATTTTCACTGGGGAGATTTTTGAGTCCCTCTATCAGTGATAACTGAAGTTGTGAATATGAATTCCCAGGATGCAGATTAAGAAATACATATTGTATTCTGTGTGTTGTTATTGTTCTGTAATAACAACAAACATAACAATAAACAGAATCCACAACATTAATTCCAAGAAGGTCTGGTTTTCTACCATAAACCAATGCGTGAATATATCTGTTTCTGTCAAAGTTAAGATCTTTTGGAAGGATTACTAGAACATGAATTAAGATGAAAAATAAAACTGTAGTCCTAGAGAAGTATCATAAAATTTCAATCAAACCGATGGTGCAAGCAGCATAGCCAAGCCAACATGATCTCTCCATTCAAAAGGGAAACTCAGTCTGCCTTTCTTTTCCTACTCCCTTTCTTGCGCCAAGTCACATGGTGAATGAAGCACCTAACTTTCACTCACTGTGATGCTTATCAGCCACCTCAAGGAACCTAGGCTAAGAGAAAACTGTCCACTTTTATTTGTTTGGTTATTTTTCTGTCATGCTAGTGAGTTTAACTGGTGAACACACAAGTCCAGTCAACACCAAATCCAGTGCAAAGGAAGTAGCAAAAGCACTAAGCAGTAAGTAGAATGGAGGAAGCAGGGCCCCCCTCTTCCTTTCTTTGGGAGTGAGATGCTAATTCAGCTCACCATACGGTGAAATTGCATCTCAACCCAACTACTGAAGCGTATACTTACTATGCATGTGTGTATATATATTGATGCATTATAAGTACTATGTGTCTATATATCCTTTAGGTAGACACTTAACGCGTGTACATTTGTATTATAGGATTGTTCCCTGGAATCCTGACTCCTCATTGGATTTGTAAAGGTATTTAGGCAATCACTTGTGCAGGTGGGCATACAGAATTCCAGTGAGAGTTAAATGCCAGGCAATTTGGAAAATAATGATACAGGCACTATCTGCACCACTATTGCCAGAATTCTTCAGAATTTGGATCTTCTCACCAAACCCTGCAAGCTGCTCAACATCCTGACTATCCCATTACTGACTTTCACTTAAGGCATATAAGCAATTCTCAGTTTATAGTAAAAAAGAAACTTTTTTGTTGAGGATTCTGTTTAGAAGCTAGACTGCTGCCTATAGGATAAATCTCTTCCATGAAAATGAGATTTAATTGTAAATATTACATGATATAATTATTTATATAGACAAAATAGTGACAAGGCTCCTAGTGTCTTTCAGACATACAGGTTTACATGCCAATGCTGTGACATCCTTCAGAAGACTACTGCAAAGCTTCATATAGAAAGATGAGCATTATTTCTTTTAATCTTATAATTTTCTGAAATATTTCACTTCCATTTTTAAACTTACTTTCCCTGGTAATTCTGTTTTAGTTTGTTTTGTTGTGTGAGCACACTAGTTATCAGAAGTTTGCTTGTGAATAATAGATTATTAGTCTTATGCTATAGGTATAAATGCAAATGCATAGCAATAAACATTTTTTCCAAAGTTAAATTAGTTTTATCTATGATCATATCATGCCACTGCTTTCTAAAGCTATTTTTTGAAAACATACCAAAAGCATACCAAATTCTATGAATAAGAAACACTAATGTATTTTTTCTTAAAAGCATAACTTACTAATACTGTTACCAATTAACAAAAACAGTATTGCTCCTCTTTTTCTCCCCCCCGCAACTAAATCAGACAAACCTAAAATATATTTGTATTTCTATTGTTTTATTGGATAATTACAGAAAATTCATTATTTAAACAAATATTAAAAGCTTATCACTTCCTAAGTCCATTGAAATCAATGTAATTTCACCTCTCTGCAACAGAATTTTTAAAAAAAACAGAATAAATTAAAAAACCCCACAAAACCAAACAGATGCATTATTTTGATTCCAAAAGCAGGAACATATTTTCTTAAACTTCATGTACCATGGTGAGCTATTGCTAAATGTCTGAAGAGAAAAATAATTTATAAAAACCAGACTCAATTTTAGATTCCTATTATCTACAGTCCAATTATGCATTCCTGCACAGATGCTGCTTAAATTATTGAAAGGTTATTATCTTAGAAAGCAAACCTGTTATGTAAAAAACAGCCAAAGTAGTGCATTTAAGTTTGTGATTACAGAAGTAAGCTAATTAAGTATCTTGTTGCATTTTTTAATGTTTTGGTATTCTGCAACAGTCCATTATTGCGCATAGGCACAGAAAGTGAGGTAAATAGGGGTCTCTGCAATTCACAGCATATGAAGTATTGTGCACCTGAGGGAAGCAATTTTCCTTCTTTTCAGTTCAAGCCAGTTGCTAATTAGACCTCTCTATTTTCAAATCCTGCAACCTTTTTTTGCAAGAAAAGCTAGGAAAGACAGAACAAGTCTCTTCTACATTTGGAAAAAACAAAAATCTGGAAAGCAAGCCTAGGCAATGAACACAATTTTCCAAACTGTAACCACATGGAAACCTATTATTCACTTGAGTGTAATTCAAGATACATATCCTAGTCTAAGGTTTGCAAACTTCAAGTACCTTAAATAATAACAACGCCTGATGTCCCCCAGTGTCTTCATACTTAGAAGGTTAGCTAAAAGCATTGTGGAGTACCTGCAGCAAAAGGACGGTGCAGCTTTTGCCCATAATTTCAGTGTGCTGCTTAATTCACTGAGGGACAGCAGAGTTTGCAAATGTTTACACCATTACCCAATTAACTAACAATATGGCTCCTACATCTGTCAACAAACAAAGCTGTTGTTGCTTTGTTTTAGCTCCTTGGCATTTTCTGTTCATATGGGTCGCCATTGTACTTAATTATCACACCATAACCCTTCTGCAGCTTCTACTTTGTTATTTGTGGTTTGTAAATATGTTGTTTACTACGAAGAATAGAACCCTTATTAGTGAACACGCCTCCTACCAAAAGAAATGGTTTCTCTTATAAATATATGAAATATAAGACCTAAGATGCTTTGTAACTTACAGTGTTTTAAAACAGAGTTAAAAACTAAAGAATGGTATGTAATAGAGATCGAAGGACCCTGGAAGAGCTGTAGCCTGCAAAGGCGTGTCCACCAAAATAATGAATTTTATTCACTTAAAATTTACATGGATTATTTCATAAAGCAAAGTATAAAATACCTCCATATTTAAATCTGTCTTCCTTGTTTCATTACCATTAGGATAAATTCTGGAGTCCACTTCAGTGCTGACAATCCTTTGCTCTGATGTCGTTGCATGCTGCTCTTTTCAAAACAGCCCTGCACCTTATAGAAGTTACATTGTCCCAAACCCCTATACCTTTATTATTTAAAGACTTCTTCTATGTTGTTAGCAATTATGCAGGAAATCATTTAAGCGTGTGTTTATATACTGAATCTGATTTGTTCCTGTTGAACTCAATGAGATTACATAGGTACCCATGTGGTGAAATCAACAATCTCTTGATTAAGGTTGCAAAGTTCACCAAGTTAAGCATTTGGCATTTGTTAAAAGGCCTAAACAAATCCTAAAAGCATAGTTTTTCTCTATATTTTCAAGTTCTACAATAACTGACTTTCTACCAGTCATATGCATGCACTCTAAAAGTCCACTCACACGTCACATGGTTATACCAGCTGATGAGGTGAACGCATTTTAAAAATATTTTTCTGGTTTTGCTAAGGTAAGTATTTTATATTATAATGAAATGTAAACTAAAACCCCTTAAAAAGAGACTCTAAGTTGTTTGAAGTTTATATAGTGAGGAGGGTGGCAGAGGAAGGACACAATGTTCAGATGCTAAGAGAGTATAACTCAAGTGACAGCAAAATTACTAATACTCAAGCTCACAGAATTCTGTAGAATATCGTGCACGCGCATTCAGGGCTGTCCCAAAGCCAAAGCAGATAGTGCCCTGGGAGTTTTCATCTTCAGGCAAATGACTTTCTATGCAAACTTTAACACTCCCCTCTCTTCAGGGAAGACTCCTTCGAGCAACGTGACCAGAGGGTGGTAACAGGACCTTATTTCTATTGGTGTTAGATCTTGCCGTTGAGCTGTGAAATGTTTCGGTTTCACTGAAATAGGTTTAAGTTGGTAAAACAATACTTTTCTTCCAACTGTGGGTACAATTTTACAGGACCTTACGCTTTGGTGCACTGGAGCTAAGACTTCATCTTTTAAAGAGCTGTGTTATATAACCAATGTTGGTTTGGTGCACAGGAAATTTATTATTTGAATAGGTATTTGTTTAAATGAATTCTGTGGTAATTATTTCAACTAAGCGCTAGGTAGTTGGTTTGAAGTACTTCTGTGGCTCTTTGAAGTTTGAATGATTTAAGTCTGCACAAAACCAAAAGATAGTAATGTTAACTCTTACATTTCTCCTGTAAGAATGTAGTAGCTACTTACGCTTTATTCTGAATAAATTTCTTGGGTTTTTAAATAACCCAATAACAAAAATTAATACTAGCTTAAACAACATTTTAATACATTTTTATAGCAAAGTCTTTTTCCTTCTAGAATAATTTTTGTATTATTTCTGTCTTCACCTTTGCTGACCTATCTGTTCTATTACACATTCATATCCTGAACAGCTGTACTTTTACAATTTCAAAGGTGTGGTTCCTTACCCTCCCTAATTCTGCAGGGAAAAGATAAATAAAAAAAAAAAGGCTTAATGCCCAGGAAGGTCATTTAAAAATAAAGAATCAAATACACAATTATTATGACACTTACACAAGCAGTAAATATCACACCCTTCACCTTTCTCTACACCCTAGGACAGGGATCTGATTCCTGAGTAGCACAGCCTCTATACCACTTACACACGCATGAATACATTTAATGAATCTAACGGACAAAGAGTTCTTTTACTCTCTTTCCTAATCCTCCTAAAGTATAAATGCAATAGAAATTACTTAAAGGCACACCTGGTAAAGTACCAGATCTGTTTAAAAACCTATATTTTCAGAATGACACACAAACAAATACAGTGAATCCGTTCTACCTACTGAAGTATCTGTCTGTTATACAGATAATATGCTCAGCATGAGCAACAAACAAAAGTAGGGTTACTTTATAGAAATATATGCAATTAGATCTGGTTTAGTTGAATAAACTTGGAGATAATTTACATCTGAATTGAAGAAAGCCGTCACAAATAAGGAAAAATATGTCAAAGACTTCTAGTCTCATTCTAAGTACAAAGCTTTAATCCAGATATGTCACACTGTTACTATCTTATTTCTCTGAAGATTTTTCTCAAAACAGTATTTTAGATTAAGCATATTTAAAAAATACATTTACTAAGCAAAGTAACAGATGTTGATAAAACAGAAAATTGTGATGTTATATCCTCTACTTTGAGCATGCTTTCCATTCTTTTCTAGAAAAGCCGTACAGCTGTCTGAGATACCTGAGATGCTGCCAGTCTTTACATAGTGTAAATTTTCGTTGACTTAACATAATTCATATCAGAAAAGAATTTGCTGCATAGATTACAATCAGTGAAGGCTTATAAACCTGACTAGCATTACTCCACTTTTTAGGCAGTAAATTGAGATAGCAACTGTGTTCTCCTCTGTTTTTTAAAATACTAAGCATAATGGCAGGCAGTGTAAATAAAAAGGATAAACCCAAACCCAGTGTTGCTGTATTTGTATACTGAGGCCTGGACTATCTGGTGCTTTTTAAAAGTTCAGCATTATGAATTCATGATTCTACGTGAAAATTTTTTTGATTGGGAAAAATACCTTCTGTTTGTAGAACAAAGCTTAAAAACCCACAAACACTAATCATCAATCCATTGGACTGGACAAATTCAGATTTTGAGGGAAGAGGAAGGTGCTGTACAGCTCTCCTCAGATATTCTGCTTTCCTCCCTTCCTTCTTTCTGGTTTGAAATCTTTGATCTATTTAGGAATTCTTTGTGTGGTTTCTTGGAAAAAGAGAAGCCAACAGAATACCCTGGAATGAGTCTTTTCCTGACAAAGGACCTGCAGGGAGAAGAGCTCCATCACCTGCTCCTTCACACTATTTACTTTCAGTTTTCTTGCTGAGTAGAGAAAAGGTTCAAGTAGTGGCATTTACACATGAGAGCATTTGTATGTTAAACACCCTTTCTGCTGTGCCAAGGAGCAAAACAGTCCGTTACTTGTGGGCACTGCTGCCACTGTGCTTATATCGAACTAACAATTATTCATGTATTTAATTATTTTAAAATGTGCTAGCTAGAGAGAAGAAAGATCATGTCCCCAGAAATACTACACCTTTCACTGTGGATACTGATGAAGACCTGAAAGGAGGCAAACAGCCACATCTTCTAGAAGTTTGAAAACATTTAAATACATTTAGTGCTCCAAATGAACTGCAAGAACTTTGCTTTGCATACATCCCAAAGGGGAATGGATGTGAACACAGTCACTCACAGGAGAATGACCCGGGATTGGATTCACGTGCACTTCATTATAACTGCATGGAAAACCAATCCAAAAGGATTTTTATCGCAAGTTCAAAGGATTAAGATGTTCAGATACCACAATGATATCTACAGTATAACATTGTGATTGGTAGATAGGTAAAGAGAATAAAAAGTGCGTCTAAGACTGCTTTGGTGATTTAGTCTGATGTATTACTTATGCAATTACCAAAACAGCAGGAGATCATTAAATTTTCTGGTAACCAGATGCAGCATTCTTAGTATCATACTATTACAAAGGCTCTTGATTGATATTTTATCATTACATTTTCTTCCTTCAAGGGGAAAAAAAGCCCACAAAACTGACATTAAGCCTGAATTCTGGGGAAGAAGTACAAAATATCTTAGGCCCAGTTTATGCTGGATAATGCTATATGCAACAGCAAAGCTCTGTGGCTTAACTAAGGCATCTTCCTGTGAACAATAACGTGTGTCCCCTGAAATACATGTTTTGTAAAATGGAGCAGTGCTGAATAAAAGAACACTTTTGGTCAGAGGGATGTGCTTGGGTGGAATATATTAATCACATGGTTGGCATTAGTCATTGGGTTAACTAATGAGGATGACTCAACTGCGAGTTCACATACCGCATTGAGTATTCAGTGTTGTGGTGAATGCTTGCTTACTTTAGTGAGTCTTGAGTAAAATAGCTCATCTGAAATGCACACCTATTTCCTGAAATTGGTTACACATTCCCCGTATTCAAACAGAGTTGTTGTAAGAGCTCAGAAACTATATTGACCTACAGAAAGTAATTCTATTTCTTTTTAGAATAAGCTTACATCTATGAGATGAGGAAGACATTCCTTCCATCTCCTTTCAGTGACTTGATACATGAAGGGCTTCAGTCTTTCTCTTTGGATAGCACAGTTCCTTATGCAAAGACACCAGGTCTGAAAAGACAGATCAAGTCTGCCTGTCTTGGAAGAAAACATTATCAAAAATCCTTCTGTAATACTTACAGAATTTTTGACTGCCTATATGGAAATTATATTTCCACAAAAGTAAACATCACATTTCAAGAAGCAAAATCTACTCAATATTCTCTAAAGTACTGCCACTGACTTCAGCAGGGCAAGAATATCACTTACTCCCTTTGTAGGTGCTGACTGAAAGACTGCGATACTATTCTTTCTGAACAACAAGCTTTGTTAAAAGCAGTAAAACACAGAGGGGTTGCAAATGCTTCAGTGTTCTGGCTGCAATGACATGTGGTCCATTCCTCTCGCACTCAAGGTTAATCTGTCCAATTTTTCTACTGTTACAAGTCATCAGGAAGAACGATCAGAAATCATGCTTTTAAACGAGGCATGGGAATATGCTAGTCTGGTATGGCCAATTTGCTTAGGCAACTTCTCAGTGTCTTAACTAAACTAAACATAACTGCTTGAATAAATAGAGTAACAACATATCCTGAAAAGACAAGACAGACAAGGGCAGATAGTATTGACTTAAGGACAGTTCTAAATGACAAGAGGAGGCACGTCTACCTTTGTAGGTGGCTGTGGCCTTGTGTAAACTAGATCAGAGCTGATAAACACATGCCACCATCAGATCTCTATTGACCTGAAAAATTTTAAATTATGTGAATTAAAACAGGTTAGTACTATTTTGTGCAGTAGGAAATATAAATATCAGTAATTGAAATGACTGGAAAAATTACATCGATCACATGTTAAATTTTCCCTGAACTTACAAAAACATTGTCAAATTTTTGAACATATCAGAAAATTATTTAATTCACCTGAAATCATCCTTTGCCGTAAGACAGATATTCAAGCTACTTTCCTGATTTCTGTGAAGTTACTAAAAGTGCTGTTAGGAATAACCATGACACTGCATGAATCCTTTCTCACAGTAACATCTTTCTTCCATCCTTCTATCAAGATGATGATTAGGGGAAAGAATGTTAAAAGCCAGAGATGGTCCTGAACATATAACTATTTCATGAACTATTTAAAGACTTTAAACCCCACCTAATGAGTTTAAAAGTAGATTATTTGAAGGAAGTTGTTTGCACTGGGTGAAATGCAGAATAGTCCTTACAAAGAATGGCTTCTAGAACTGATACACAAAATTGCCAAACCACCTGGCATAGCAATATAGGGGTCATGCTCTAACATTACCTTTTGGAGAACATCAGAGGATAGTTACCTGCTCACGTGACTATGTGTACAGAGTGCTGCAGCTAAACTTACTGTCCTGTGGTGTTATTTTCACCACTGTGGGCATCAAAGAGGATTACTCCTGCCAGAGCAGAGGAATGGATGATCACATTTAGGTTTGGAGGAATATCTTACTCTATACTCCCATATAATATTAAGAATTGGCTGGCCCTAAATTTACTGAAATCCTGATCATACCTAATTTAAACTAACATGCAATTTGAGTTAAATTTATTTTCTGCCCTTTCAAGGGAGACAGATTTTTTGTTTCTGTTTATTTAAACTGCTGTTGAAATTGGTTAATTAAAAGGATTTAAAAAATCTTAATACTCTAAACAGAGCAAACTGGTTCTGAATTATTAAGCAACATTTTAGATGCATTTAAATAACCTTAAGTGACTTAACTGCCACCTGATCCTAAGCTGTGGCTCAGGAAAATAAAATGTGAAATACTGTAGAAGTCTTGGCTTACCAGGGCTTCCAGATACAGTAAATAAAGAGCTTAAGTCTCTAATACCATGTCTGCAAAAGGCATACTCTCAAATACATAACTAATGCTCCACCTTAAGGAGAAATGAGCAGAAGAAATTGTAGGTTGCAATTTTGATTTTTCAGAAGAAATTAATAAATTCAGTCTTTCAAAAGAGAAAGCATGCCAGGACCTCCCTTGAGAGATACCATAAAACATTCACTAACGTATCATTAATCCTAGTAGGGTGGCTGAAGCCCAGTTTGGGTAAATGTGTTCTGCATGTTCCTCCTATAGTTTCAGCTAGACCTGGTACACTGCAGCTTCTTGCCTGAAGCGTGGTGAAATGTCCACTCCATAAGATGTTAAAGAGTTTTAGGAAGACTTCTGCAGATCTCCACCACAGAAGGAAGTGAGGAACTGATCTTCCAGGAAGTCTCCAGGGTACTGGGAAAAGGTGGATCTTGCAGCTGGCAGATCCAGAGGACTCTCAAAATTGGCGTATGGGAAGGCTTTTAAGAGAAAGGGACTTAGCAGAAATGCTTAAAAGAGGGTTGACTGAGCACGCTAATATGCTTAGGGTAAGCTCTTTTTGTTATAGTTAAATGCGTTTTGAAGATTAGAGCGATTCTTGGAAAAAAGGGAACTATAATTCTAAAATCAGCATATACGTTTAAATAGCGCACACATTTGCTTCCATAAAGCCTTTGCAGATGCATTTAGGAATAATGCAAAGAACTTATAATACAGCTTTTCACTCCGAAAGATGCGCTTGCCAAATGTTTTCAAAGTTGGAGGTACAAGTTACCTGCTGACCCAGGTTCACCCGTGTGATACGCACTTGTCGGTACAGTATGCAGTGCTGCCCTGGTTAAGGTTCTGAGATAGGAGGTGGTTAATATCTAATTTCAGTGCTAGTAGAAAGAACAACACAGTTGGTGACAAAGACCCAATAACAAGTGACTGCATGTGCTTAACTGCTTTGGAATGTCACTGCTGCTTTAAAATCTACAAGTAGTGTCTGGAAAAGGTTAATCTGTGTATTTACTCATGTGTAGAAGTTTGTATTTACAGTAGGGTTATGATACCAACTTTAAGTTAGCTAAGGATATCTGTGTAAGCAACTGGAACATAGAACTAAGAACTAATGAATTTTTATTTACCAAAGAAGTAAAAATACCTCAACAACACTGTATCAGGACTGATAGCTTTGAAAAGTGGGTGAAAATGCTCTAACAAGTTTACCACAAGAAAATGCTGATTTGACTGAAGATAACCCCCTTGTTTCGATAAAACAGAAACATTTTGGGGAGTGTATATGTTATTGTAATACAGATTAGGATAGAAGAAAAAATATTAACTTGAGAGGACATGTTTTCATCTTATTGCAGCAAAAACTCCAGCAAAGTAATTGATACTTTCAAACATATTTTTTCAAAAATGTTATGTATAGTTTAAATACAAACATACATTTTAACTGCTATTGTTTTCTGGAGCACAAGCATTCCAAGTGCTCTGTTCTTATTGCACAGATTTCAATGGAAGTTTGTGATACGTATCGTATAGCAGAAGGGTCTTGGCAACTTACAGTGTATCTTTAAGAGACTACATACCATGAAGACTAAGGCAATGAATAATACTTTTACTGTACTTCCAAGGTATTCATCAATGACTTTTTGTTGTTGTTGTTGTTTTTTTTAAATCTGTCTATGGAGTGCACACTTCCAACTTTCCAAACCTGGGGAACTTGCAGATGTCATTTATAGTTCTCAGTGGTTAGCAAACCCCTGGGGATTATATTTTGTCTGTTGTAGCTCTGATGGTCACAATGGCAACCGGATTCATACACGGCCACTGAGTCAATCGGCATGAATCATTTATGTGACTCCTCATACATAGCATTATTAGGTTGGAATCATAGAAAAAAGATGACAGGGTCTTTGCTTCCCACATGACAGACTAACAGCTCCGTATCCTGCCATTAAATTCTCCTTTCTTGGCCTCAGTGTTTTCTCCCTGACAGTTTCACAAATGTGTTGAAAATACCAGCCTGTTCTAATTTAGTGGTCTTTTTTCCTTTTCTACTCCTTTTAAAATTTTTTCTTATGTGAGTCATCTGATCAATTTTTGAGTTTGTTACAGAGGACTAAAATTAATAATGATGATAATGTGGTTATGTACAGAAACAGCCAGTCTAAAGTACAAAACAAATGTAAAAAGTTAGAGTAATATACTTGTAGGTTTTTTTACATTAAATATGTACTGAGATATAAATATGTTACAGATAGGGAGGTATGACTTGCAAAATATTTAAAATACACAAACCCATTGTTTAGACTGTAGAAGATTGGTTTTCTTCTGTCAAGTAAACTGAACAATCAGTAATTCTGGAAACATAGGTGATTCTTCTAGCCTTTGGTTCCACTGGAAATGATATTACATGCTTAAGGAGTAAAGTTAATTAGTGATTAATGAGATTCCTTAAATACTGCTTTTCAGTCTGACTGATTAGGATTCTCAATATAAGACAAGGTGGAAGAGAAGCTGTAAGCACCAGAATCCTGTTCACAGAGTTATGCCAAAAATTGTCAGAAATCGCATCCACTCGCAAGGTTGTATGCTTGCTAAGGACATTATTTTCTTCCCCTTTGGAGTATTTATGCCACTTTAAATAACTTACAAGTAAGATGACAAAGCACGAGGTACCTGTTAGAAAACAGTACTGCAAACATACCTATCAGAGCCTTATTCCTAGTGAACTTCCTCCAGGGGCAGTGATGAGAAACAAAATGGAAAAGCAACCCAAGTTACTGAGCTCCTTTGATGAAAAATGGCTTAACCAGTCACCTGGAGGTGCCCCCAGCAAACAAAACCCCGACTGATCCAGAGCTGCCCCCACTCGTTTGCAGTACTGAGGTAGCACGGCCAAAAAGCTGCTGAACTTCACCCACTATTGCTTGGCTCTGTACTGTCATCTCTGTAGTGCCTGTTACCTTCGCCTTTTATGCCAGGCCCCAGGTAATTGCTGCACAGTTGGACCCACTGACATTTATTTACCTTTGCTGTAACAATGGCTAAACAAGAAATGAAAGTTAATTTGTAATAGAGCAGAAAACATATAGGTGTATTTTCAAAGAAACTTAGTAACCAGCACATAAATATCTGTTGATAAATCAACAGAATTTAATTGGCTTTTGTAAACAGTAAGCAGTATTGATTTTGAAAATCGGTCACAGCAGGTACATCATTAGAATTTCAAGGTAGGAGATCTAAATGATTAGTTACTGGTATTACATAACAGGTGGATGAATAATTTATTAGAATGTACTGATTAGCTTATAACTGTATACTATCTGACACTGAGCCTTCCTTGCTCATAACATAAAAATGCATTAAAATGGCAAAACCAGAAAAATCAGAAGTACCAGCCCGTAACAGACCTAAACAGTGTACTAATAGCGATGCGGCTTCCTTCAAAACAGGACATGAGCAATGCTGGCTCAGCATATTAATGCAGTTTTCATTGAATATGGTCCACAACTTGTTTTTTTCAGAAGCTAAGGGTTTTTTACAATGTCACTGGAAACAGATTTCACAACACAGTTTTGTATGCAACATACGATAGCATTGGTAGGTTAGCACCTGTCTTGCTTACAACCACAGAGCTTGGCAGCACTCTAACACATTCAGGCATATCTTTTACCTTCTATGTTATAACATACTGGTCGTCTAACATACAGGAGTGAGAAGTGGTGGTATTTATTCTGGAAAGGTACATTTACTCACATCTCTCCGCGGAAAGGTGCCCAGCAGCTTGTACTCCTCCCAAGGATATCCCTTGGAAGCTACAAAATCAAAGACAACCTGCAGCTTGCTGCTGGCCAGGAAACGTCGCTCAAAAAATTCTCCGCTGGGCGTCCGAATACGCAGTTTACTGACGGACTCGGTGCTCTCCTCTTTTGGTTCAGGAGGCAAAGATTGCTCAAGAGAGAGCCTGATAGCCTGAGGAAGGAAAAATAACCATTTAGGTTGCAATGCTAGCAACAGAAGAGAAGGACAGAAAGCTTTTCTTTTTATTTCTTCTAGAACTTCAAGATGTGCCACAGTGCTCCAGAGCAATAGCTGTGCTTTATATCTCAATGACAAAATCATTTTTATTCATTCCTTAATAACAGCCCACCAGACAACTAATTAAAATAAATCCTTCTTTATAACACATATTATTAGGTCTACAGTTAATGCACGATGGGGATAAGCAATTTAATCATTTGGCAGAAAGCCTTGGAAAAAATTTGAATGAGAGACTAATTGTCAAGTGGCCAATTGCTTCCTTAAAGGGTATAAATTAAAAGGCAGTAAAAGTATTTATTTAAATGCACTTATCAAATTGCCTTCCTCTTGCACAGTGTAATTGACCATTTGCAGCAAAGACAAGACCCTTAGTGGCAGTTCACAGTAAAAAGAAATATATGCAGGAGATTTACTATAAATAAACTAAAACACTGTTAAAAGACCTAATTAAAAATACCATGAAGGTACATTAGATACATAGAGTACATATAAATGTAGGAATGGTCAAAGAAGAAAACTGTGAGAACAGAAAAGGGAGCTTTAAGATTTAAAGCGAGCAATTATTATTATTATTTCCAGGAAGATGATTCCAAGCACAGGTGTGCACATTTTCTGCAACAACTTGCATGAAATCAGCCCCCAAATTGCAATGACATTACACGTCTGAAAACGTGTATGATTGTCTTCCTGCTAACATCGTGTATACTGCTGATGTCAAGATTTTAAGGGCAGGAGCTGAGTCTGTGTTCTCTGTCCTCTGCCCTCTGCCTCTGGGAGCTACTATAACATTCATACTTTGATCAGAAGTATTTTAAAAAAAATTGATGCCTTATATTAGATTGCTGAATGAGGTGGGCTTGATTTTTGAGGGTACTGAGTGCTGTGGGTACTCATGGACCGGCGTTGGCATCTGTTAAAAATTAGAACATACTTAGAAAGCAGCCGTGTTATAGTATCACCTCGCTTAAGGCAGCAGTTAATGAGAATGTCAATGAATAGAAGAAGTAGCATGACCACACTGCCTCCCCCAAAATAAGTCTATAAGACAATTTTCCAAACTGAGGAGGCAGTCAGGCACTGGATTTACCCAGATTTTCAAGTAACTTTCAAGATACACAGTTGCTATTTGTGCCTTTGAAACCCTCCCCAAGGTCAACAGAAACTGGAGGAGGATGATTACATTAAAGAGAAAGGACTGGGCAGAAGCAAGATTATGAAGGCTTTTAAATAGTCTACTTCTTACACACAAGCCTCTGAGTAAATTATATCTCAGTATAAATATTTATACATAGAACTTGAGTTCATTTTTGCTCATCTACTATGAGATTATATTTTAAATAGATTCTATTTTAATTTTCTCTCTCTCCATTCTCAACCACCTGCTTACTATCTTTCTGTTTTGACATTTCCCCACACAGTATAACAACAGATGCTACATTATTTACTGAACCCAATCAATTATATTATAGAAAAATAAACAACAGTAGCTCATTAGAGCTCTTTTCTTTGTGCAAAGAGTGCGTCGCTCCCCAAAGTAACTAGGCTCCAAGGCTTCAACATAAAATGGCAATTTACAGTGGATATTCTGTACCAGCAAACCAAGTCAGAAAACAATGATGTGATGGATCACACTAATAACTCTTGGACCTGAACAAGCAATTTCAGTTTGTTGATAAAAAGATGTTCAGTATGTGAATAGCTCAATAGTCAGATTTTAAATATACGAACTGAACATAAAGCCACTTCTGTAAGTAAACACTGTTGCAGAACAATTCAGTATAAGTAATCTGTATACTTGAAAATGGGGAGCGTTAGTAAACATTATTGTTAAAATCCCTTTTGTTCTACTAAGCAAACAGATCCTATTATTTTCATTACTGCACTCTACATTAGAACAGGGAAGCCCAGGCATATTTTGATAACATGGACCAGTCTTGTAGCCCTTGCGTAAGAAAACGATTTCCAAAAGGCCAAGGTATCAGAAAAGGTTCAGGAGCAGATAAAATAAAGCAGAATTAATTATTGTTTCTATGCATGCAAAATTACTTAAAAAAAAAAGAACAACATACTTCTTTCTTGAATCTGAGCGTGAGCTGATTGCTCAACAGTCTGTTATTGCTACAGTACTGATTTATGTTCAATTGCTATTAACCTCCCAGAACTGCCATCTTACAATTATTCTTGACACAATTCTCTCAGTCCAGTTTTGTGCATTGCTCCTTCAGTTGTGTTTTAGCTTCCATTCTTGGCTTATGTTAACAACAGGAGCTAAGTAAGTCATCAGGTACTGTAGGATAAGAAAGAAGAAGTAGACTGCATCTTTCCCAAACCATTGAATACTACTGTTTGGGCTGAATTTAGTATTTGCAACACAGTACTGTTTAAAAGGTTCTTGAATGCTTAAATGGTTCACATTTTTTAATGCGATTATCTTGGTCAAAAAAATATATATGCAAATGCATTGCTCATGGTTTGTTTATTGGATTCATCTCAGGGAATAATAAATGTGTTCATAGCCAACTTTTCTGCAGTTGTATAATGCAATTTTTTCATACATCAGTGAAGTACACAAGACTGAAATGTCAAGTATACATTTAAGTGACGTGTAGAGGGGGAATAAGCAAGGCTGTGATTTATCAGAATTCCATGAGTTCGAAGGACTTTAGCTAAGTGGAGAATTAAATGAGAATATAATTCCAAATTTCAAATCTCCATAATCCATAAGAGTCAAAGCACAGAAGTTATATTAAGTCCACCAAAAATATTGGAACTCTGATATTTCATATAAATGAATAAATATTTCTAATATTTATATTTTATTTATATTTGATATAATATTGGAAACATACTCAGGAAACATATATATTTGATAGGGATGCTGATAGAGCTTTGTATTCATTAGCAACCTGCTCACAGAATCTTATATGCCTAGAATTCAAAGGATGACCCCCAATCGTCTGTGACGTCAGCCTTTTTACCATATTTTGTATTTGCCAGGAGATGAAAAAGAGGAAGTCACTAATATAAGTAAATTCGTCTACATGATGCTTTATGTAAATACCTACACAGACACACAGCTAGGACAGCAGCTAGCCTAGATCCTGAAATAGGCTGCTGAAGCTGTCTCTTGACAGGTACCAGGGCCCTCACGATCTACAAAATTGAGAGAATCTACAAAATAACAGAGTTTGAGGAACAGTACTCTTTGCAGCACATGGTTTCTATTTTCTAGAGACGCAAAATGTTCATTTAAACACAATTTTCATTCTCGGGAAGGTTATGTAGAAGACTGTTTAGAAATTAAAAAATGTACCATAAATCCATTTTTCTACATTTTGGATTTTTTTTTTCCTTAAAAATTTTTTTAAAAGTGTTTTGTCTCCCAAATTAAATTTGGCCACTTGTTTGATCAGAATCGTAGCTAGGCTTTGTGCTACTTCCTGGAAGAAATGAAAGGGCTCCATGGTATTATATTCTTAAAAGGAGTGCCTGCAGAAACAAGATTAGAGGTTCCCAAAGATTCCACCATTTATGGAGCTCATTTCATGGATCTCCTGTTAGCAGGCCTATCTAATACCTGGCTGTAATTCGGACCCAGATGATGTCATTGTGACCCAGATGATAGAACAGAAAAGCTATTAAACAGTGGATGAAAATGATTTAGCTGCACTATGTTTTATATATATGGTAAGAAATTAATTTAAAAAAAAAAAGGATGTTCACATTAAAAGTATACTTTGAATTACAGTTGGAATGTGTGTTGAATGAAAGTTGCAATGTCCATAAACTTCATGAATCCAAAAAGTTGTCAGAAAAGGTAAAACATCCCACCTCACGTTCTTCCTCCTGTTCTTTCCGAATTTGTTCCAAGCGAAACTGCTCTGCCATTTCTCTCTCTTGTGCTTCCCTCTAATAAACACAAACAGCAATCACACATTTATCACCTTGCTTTCCACAGCTGTGTTTAATGATGTGCATTAGCTCTATAAAAGCAAAGAAACTTCCTAACTTTTCTGTAGAAATCAATAAAAGAAATAGGATCTTTATTAAGTGGTCTTTTCCTGTCATTCCTTTCCCAACTTCTGTTATTAAGTGGGACCAGGACTGCTTTAGCAAAAAGATGTAGTCAAGTCTACTCCTAGTGACTGTGTCTAGTGCCATTTTATAACCACTGAGGGCAACAATGGCTCCTACAGCAACCGCCTCATCTTAAGAGCAGAACTGAAGGAGGGCCGTCCTCTGCACCACAGATACTTCACCAACTGTGGAGAGATTCCCGTCCCGACATTCATGCCATCACTTCGCCCTGCACACACCTTCGCTCTGTCAGCCTCCAGTGATATGCGGTACGCTTCGTCCTGCTCTCTTTTCACATTTTCTCTGGCTTCACGTTCATCCTAAAGGAAAAAAAAAAAAAGGAAAAGAAAACAAAAAATATCAGCAAACAGTGGACCAATAGGATATATATCTTTACATTCACCAGTGCTCTTTAACCCCAGTGACTTCAAAATATTGGATTACCTTACTCATCTAACCACTGCTAGGAGAAATGAGTTCAGAAATGCCTCAAGGGCGACCTTGCCTTTAAAAATTATGACTTACCTAAAGCTACGTTTCAATTGCCATGTAATGGATGGGCACATCCAAGTCCTGGCCTGAAGGCTGGACCTGGCACCAAGATTGCCCTGCCATCTTTATCGCAGCCTCCTCCCGCCCCAGCCACGTGGGGAGGGGGTCACTGGAGGGGTACGTGTGGGTAGGCCTGGGGAGGATTTCACTCCTGCAGCCGACCGTTTGGACAGCCTTGTAATAGGGAAGGACAGACTGTGGTTTAGAGGATGAGGCTGGATGTTAACTTGCTCTCCGCTCAGACTGACAGCAGGTAACACCTTGTCCTGCGAGGGAAGGCCCGCTCCCAGGTCCTTCCTTGGTAAAAAAGGCCTCAGCAGGATCCATCCAGGGCCATGACTATTAAACGTCATCCAAAGGCCTCAGTTCAGTGTTGAATATTATACAAAGATAGGAAAGTAGCAAGTCCTGCTCTCAAGCGTCTCAAATGGACGGATGCAGGCAGACAAGAAACATGAGGTTAGCATGCCAACTTCAAGCCAGCACACCTAGCAAAGTATCTTATTAATGATCACAGCACAAAGAAATAAAGGTTTACTAAAAATACGCGAATGACAAAGCGAGACATCATCCACACGGTGGAGGATCAAGAAGTGGATATCCCTGAAAGCTGGAATAACTGCACTGGGGTGATGTCTGATAAAGCAAAGTGTACAATCAATAGCTTCATACTCTGCCTCTGGAGCCAGAGACAGCGTCTGCTCCTCTGTGCTTACTCCTCTTACATCTTATAATCCTCCCAGAGCCCTGCAGAGGCTGCACTGGTCCCTACAAAAATCAATAAGATTTAGCTGTGAGACTGCTGGTGGGCTCAGCACAGCCACCTGTAGTTACCAGTAACACAGCACTTGCACTGGGGTAATCTGTCCCCTGTGTTTCATAGAAATTAAAGTCTGCTACCTACTGCTTCTTGAAGAATTATGTTCATTTTCCCATTCATCTGCAAGGTTTATTCCACATAAAGGAATCATTTTGCAAAGTGATCAATTTTCTCCCCAAAACTTCACTGTTTGGCAAAAACTCAGTTCTAAATGGAAAGAGCACACGTTAACTGCTATTATCGTGTCATGCAAACGTGCCAAGACAGTCCTCAAACAAAACTCTAACATATTAGTGGTTAAAAAGCTCTACAGTAGCATGCGACCACAAGAGGAAAGGAAAATTGCAGGAAAAAGTATACAACCTCCAGTTGGAAAGTAACAAGATCTTTTTAGAGGAAACTCTTCTTCCTTATAGAAACAGGACCCGAGATTATTCTACAATCAGTGTGTCCTAAATTTCATTCACAGAAGATAGAGAAACCATCACTTTGTCCAGCAGAGCTAAGACATGAATAGAAGTAATTCTTGCAAAATGTAAAAAGGACAATAACCAGCAAATAACCCATTCTCCTTCCTGGCTTCCCTGGACCTTGATAAGCTTTATGTGCTATGCTCATGGAATACCTTCAAAAATTAACTCAAACCTGATAGCAGAAACTACCCTACGTTAATATACCATTTCTGAGAAGAGGGGGTGTTGAAATAATTAAACAGCTCCGATTTTTATGTTATCTGAAAATGAGGAAAGGTTCTTTGAATACACAGGGGTTTTCCCAACTCTTCTCATACATGGAATGTAACTGTAAAGGAAAAAGTTTTGTACTATCTACACTAAGACTTTCCATAAGCATACCATAAATTTATCTTAGAATGGTGAGAACCAAAACTGTCTTCCCAAATTAGCTTACTAAAGGAAGATGACTTCAGGTAATCTGCGAGAGGACAAGCATTTAAAAAATATTAAGAATTATTTCACAGAGAACCTATTTAACTTTCAAGTTTTGCAACTTCATCTGTCACACCTAACTTCACACACTAACTGCATTTCAAAGGTCACACAAGTCCAGTAATGCCCAAAAGAAAACTGAAAGATCAGATGCAACTATTGCAACTACAGGCTCTTCCTTGCATCAAAGATTGCTAGCAATTAATATATAGTTACTTTAGTTTACAAAAAAAACCCCGCAAACACCAAAACAAAACCCACACAACAAAAAAACCCCACCCCACAAACCAAAAAAAGCCACAAAAAATCCCAACTCAAACCAAAACCAACCCTCAAAAAGTAAAAATTAAAAATTAATAAAAATTGTTAAAACTCACTTAAAAATATATACTAATCAGAGTTGTAAGAAATTGAGTACTGGCTTTTATTTTACATTTTACAAACTGTCTAGAAAACTCCAGGAAGTTATTAGAAGTTACTTGTGATGAGCACAGGATTCATTCACCTTCAGAGCGCTTCACTGAAGAATTTTTGAAATAGGTTTAAATTATATAATCTGAATGATAACTGCAAAAAATACTGATGCTATAGATTCTACAACTTGAATCTAAATATGAATTCCAGGCATTTAAAAAAAATAAATTATTTCCTCCCTATTCATTGCAGTTATCATCATCCTAAAAGTGGATTATGAAAAAGATGTCAGGAATGTGAAGAATTACTACACATGACTGCCTGGTCCTCATAGAAATATGTGAGCCACATTTAAAAGTAAATGAGCGTGCCACTGAGCTTTACACCGCATTGAAACAATACTGTTCTTACTGAAACAGACCTTAAAAACAAATCTGGAATCAAGATTTCTTTAGGTAAGAAGCAGATGTAATCCTATGAAATGTCTCTTTGTATCTACTTCTATGTTTTGTTAATACTGCTCACACTCAAGAGGAACCACCTCCTCTACAGAGATTATGGCAAAATTGTAATATTCTCTGGTTCAGAGTTACACCTTAGACAAATTCTAAACATTAGATAAAGCAGTTCTCCTTTTTGTAATGCAATTTGTTATTTTAGTCATCTCTTCCTCTAGAGAAACCACGCAAAGTATGAGGATGACTCAAGTCCACCAGAAAGCAACAAAAGAAAATTCATAATGGTGACAGCAAAAGCGGAAGAAAATATTTTGCAGAGAATCTTTCACTGCACTAGCAAAGAACACAGGAAGAAAAATAGAATAGTCATACCACTAATAATTAATTAAGAAAATGTTGTCTTATCCATCAAGAAAACTTGAGGTAGCTGACAACTTTCCTGTTAAACCCTACATAAATTGCAGCATCGACTGAACATCGATAAATGCATCTCCACAATACTTTTGCAATGAAGGCAAAATTGCCATCTTCCTTTTTCAAGAAACCAAGGTTTGAACAGACAACGGTTTATCCCAGGTCACTTAAAAAGTCTTCATCAGAAATGAGGGTTACACGGCATTTGTGAATTCCACAGCAGCAACTGAAGGCTGGTGTGAATGTAAACCATCCCCATCGCAGGGGTTTTGGGCATGAGATGAGGAGACAACTCTCCTTTGCTCCTTAAAGGGAAAAAGTCACAGATCTCTGCTTTCCCATTTTGGCAATGCAACAATAGAAGGGACATTCATTCAGTGGAAAGTTGATACTTCAAAAAAAAAAAAATTGCGTTTATCCACAGAATATATTCTTCAGGTATGAATTTTCTTTGCTATCATGCAAATTACAGATGCAAAGTCATAACAAAAATAGTAAACACTTATATTCATGAGAGAGTTACAATGGACCAGATAAAATGTTCTCGAGTAACATCCAGAGCTACAAGACTAAGAAAAACTTACAGATAAGGTTAAGAAGAAATTTAGGATAATTCTCTCCAATAATTATTCCCCAAGCCATTTCTTGAAGTTACCCCTGAAGCACCTAACAGCAAGCATTTTCTGATGCAGGATGATGGAAAAGAGGGATTCCTGATCACATTTAGGACAGCAATGCCCCCTTTTCCTGCAGATTCTACAGGGAAAAAAATACACAATACATTTCGCTTTTTGGATGGGACATTTTGCTGGAAAAGTCGGCATTGGCCCTTCTGGCCATTTTAAATTTTATTGTTGTTTCTGAAGGTAGGATTTAATGATTTAAACCCAGGAATCAGCTTTACACCTGATTTGTCTCAGGGAGTTGTATTATACTTTATTCCCCATTGTCCTTTGGGTTAAGTTTTACTGTGAGGTAAAACCAGACGAGACAGAACTTGAGAGGATAACCATGAGCAGAAGACATTTCTCAGAGCATCAGTGAGTAAATGGCTGTTACAAGAAAGAAAAGGAAAAAAAAAAAAGAGTGTATTTACAAATGCTGAATGCTTATCTGAAAGACGGTTCATTTCACTGAACCACTCCTGAAATTAAAATCTGCAAGTGCTTAAGGCTATTCATGGGAGCGTCAAAGAGAAACACCCCTTTGTCCAAACAAACCAGTGCAAGAAAGGCATTAATTTGACTCACTAAGATGACAGACTTGCATATTGTGTAACTTAAACATACATGATGGGGAATATATGGAGGGAAAAAGTGCACATGTACGAGGCATATGAGAACGATGAAGATGAGGCAAATGAACATTTCTGGGGTGGCAAAACCATGGGTGGGGAGGCAGGATGGGGCAGGGCAATGGGGCAGAACAACACAGAAGCACCCCAGGATCCTGCCTGTCTGTATCGAAGGCTGAAAGCCCAGTTCCAGATACTGATTTGGGGGAATTATCTCAAGTGACAAGAAAAAATCCAAACCCGAAATCTTCAAGAAGCAGTCCTGCAGTGACTTTCCACGGGAAACGAGCCAGCCAGTCCTGCTACATCATCTACCCACCTGGGCTGTACAGCAGGGAAAGCTGCTCTTTATTAAGAGAAACTAAGCGAATATTCAGTGACAGGAGCCATCAACATGTATAGCTGAAAAGCCACCTGAACTAAAGATATTTTCATTTTATCTTTTTTATTTCCTCTGTCATTACCTTGCATTTTGTCAACGTTCAAAATGGGCCATAAACTCTCAAAGGCGGCACTCGTATCTGCTGGTGTGTCAGCGCAGTGAAGTGCACAATGGGAAAATGATCGTTTGGGGTGCTATCATATTACAAATACAAAATTGGAAAATTTAATCAAATAAATTTTGATTACTGTAGTTTAATTAGTTATAACTAGTAATAATTAGTAAATGTGCTAATTGGATTTTTTGAGGGGTTAAATCACAATCTTTGTTAGATGGCTGTCATCACCATAATGCTTTTGCGCTTTGGAATTTAATGAATTTCATGTATTTATTCTCATAACCTCCTGTTGTGCAAATACTATATACCATGATACACATGACAGTGTTAGATGGAACACAGATTATCAAAGGTATTCAGATGCCTAATTTCTACTGATTTTAATGTGAGCTTCAGTGCCTAAACAGAAATTACAGGGGTCTCCTGCACAGCTGATGGAAGCACTTGGGCCATCCTTTAACTGGAGAGCACAACTGCAGGGGAGAAGTGGAGAAAAGCAACCAGTCTGAAGGAGGAAAAGACGAACAGACCACAGATTAGGAGAAAATGCACTAGGACCGATCCTCTTTAGCTTCCTTTGTGGCTGTGAGATATACCTTTGGAAGAAGAAAGAGAAAAGGTGTTGGAAGCTAAAACTGTTAAATTCTCACATTAAAAAAAAGAAGGAAATCCCTTACATTTGACAGCAGCAAGGCAGAAGAGGAGGAAGACACGGTGATAGCAGACTTCTTACTGCAAAGTTAAGAAAATAACACTTGGCCAGTAAAGCCCCATCTAACACAAGAGAGTGCTGGGATGGACACACAAGGATACTTTCACAAAGAGCTGTGGCAGGGAAAAGAAGGTGAATTTATGTTGCTGCTTTGGAGTTTTTGTTTTCTTTTACCTTTTTTTTTTTTTTTTAAATCCCCATCCAGATATTGGTCAGGAAGGACCTACATTTTCCTCACACTGTAGCAGGAGCTAGGAAAAAGAGATGTCACCTAAGACCAGAAAGCAAAGATGGTGACTCTGCAGGTCTTCATTTTTCTACAGCTTCTCTTCAGTCAGAGTCTGTTTACAACAGTTTTTCCAGTTTAAAAATTCTTAAGTATCTCTCTCTTACCCTAAAGAAAACAGTGTCAGCAGACACAGTTTAAAGTGAACTGAAGGTTTTAATTGGTATTTGTAAAAATAAGAAGGTTTTAGAAGCAACTATGGGTATTACAATTCCACCTTGAAGTCTAATCCGAGAGCAGGAGTGCTAGTGTTGCGTAACGACAAAAATAAACATGGTGAGAGACCTACTGTTACTTAAATGTGGACAAGTTGGACCAGCTGTGTAACAGTCAATGCTTCTACAGTAATAAATGTTGACAGCAAAAATAAAAAGAATGCATTACTGAGGCATCATCAAATGAGCCCTGTCATTACATGGAAACTCCACCCTGTATAAGCTTGTCAAAAAGTGTTACTGTAATCCTTTGAGAAGCCTCCTCCTCAGGCAATAGAGAAAAAATGTTCAGGATCGGCCCAGAACAGGTGTGTTGTGCTGTAATACCAGGATTTAATCACGTATCTCTTCACATTAATCTCACAAAGGAACTAACTCGGATCTATTTGAGCCCATCATACCGCACTGAGATGATTATTTAACTATCCAATTAAAGTGAGCAAGCTAACAGGATGTTTAAAAACAGACATTCCAGGGCATACAATATTTTACAATTATTATTTGTTTTCCTAAGTCCAGTACCAGGCACTGACACTTAAGAGGAACTGATACTACATGCTCTTTTCAAAGTCACTCCCCGAAAAATCTCAGTTCACACCTTGATCAACAGTGGCAGAGACTGGTTGTCCGTGCTCTGAGATAGCCTCTTTCACTTACAGAAGAAACTCCTTAATAGCATTTATTTCCTCTTTGCAAAAAATCCCCAACCCCGCTGCCTGAACAGCAGTTGAGATACCAACATTTGTAGTGCAGGCCAGAGGAGCAAACATGGTTGGAAAAGGAAAATATGTCCACCAGATATATGAAATCATTAGTGTAGCCTCCAAGTAATTCTGCATACACGTCAGTACACGGCTGATTGTATTTTATTATTTGCGGCTTGTTAGTGCGGCCATTTAAGTAGCAAACTTATAAAAACAGACAGCATGACAGCTAGACCACATATCTACAACGGCACGTCAACAGCGCAGGCCAAAAGAGGCAGGAGGTTTCCAAAATGTCATCTGGTCAACACAGCCGACAGGCAGCAAGCGACAGGTCCAGTGGTTCACGATCGACCCAGAGGCCTTGGAGGGGCAAAGAAAAGAATGGGATGGCAGATCGAGCCTTCCTTTAAGAAAGCCTGGGAGAGAAAATGGGTGCCTAAATTACGCACTGCTGTACCTCAAGACAGGTACATTGGATTACTATGAGTACACACATGTATCTCAATGTTTTTAAGGTATTTCTTTGGAAATTATGTAAGAAAAAGCTTAATCAAACACAACATACAAATCTATAAATTAAATCCAATTGCTGATTAAATGATGTTATTTTATCACTTGACATTATAGAAATATGCCCCAAAATTGCCTAATTAAAATTTTATGAGGCTACACCAATGGATTTTACTAATACATGGATACAAAAGCACAGGGTTTAGCTAACCATACTATTACCACCAGCTAATTAAGTTACTCACTTTGCTCAGGTGAGCTAAGTCGGTGATGCTGTTCTGAGCATCCTGCCTACACCATCAGTCGATGATCAGTGACAGGGAGCTGACTGTAAAGCGATGCCTGAACAGCTACAGCCAACATCGTGGCGAACACCTGTACCATTAGCTAGCAGTGGTAATAGTCATCCTGTACCGAAATAACCATCAGAGGGCACTGCAAAACATGCTGTGCTAAACACAATTACGCAATAGCTGTGGTGGAAGCTTTCATGTGCATGCAAGTTAAAAATCCAAAGTGGAGCAGTTCAGCTGTATAAACTGACTCATTAATGATTTCATGCTGTTATTTACAAGTGTTTCCAGTTCTTTTTCTCTCTTACACACACTTCTGTTTACAGCAAAGCTATATAGGTGACTTCTCTTTTTAAAACACAGAAGAATTTTCTGCTTATCTTCTTGTGGTTTTATGATGACTTATTGTTACTATTAAGAAAACAGTAACAGAAACTGGACTCTGTGTCCTGTTTGCTATTGTAATATTTGGGGAAAAAATTGCACCAACTGCAATAAGATCTTAGAAAAGAAAAGGTGTTGTTGTTTGAACACTTGAAGTTGTCAAGAACAAGACTTGTATGAGAAAGCTACATGTTATGTAGCAAACCACAAAAAGGCAATATTTTTTTTTCAGGCTAAAGCCCTCTACTGAGTACAGACTGCTTGTCAAATACTCCCTCTCTGGAATAGTAATTTCATAAAGCGAGGTTATTTTTTGTTTTTAAACTTCCTGCTTCAAAGGCAAAACTGTCTGAGATCACCTTTTTGGTGTGCTTGTAACAAGTAGAGCCAAGGCATAAATAAATATCCTATTTGTGTATAGAACCCATAGCGTCTGGAAATCTGCCCCCAAAGTTTATGAAATTTTCCATCAGTTTTCTGAATGTCAAAGTGTGTTAGAAAAAACTCCCGTTGGGGAAGAAATGTCACTGGTGCTCTCTGTGACAGAAGAGCAAAAGGAAATGTGAGAAAAGACTGCGGAAGACTTGGACAAAGGCAGATTTTAGAGGAATGTATAAAAAATAGTTTTCCATTCTCCCTACATAGGTAGAGCACTTGGAGTAAGATGTCAGGAGACACCCGTATCGCTGCCGTGGGGATGTGTTACTGGACTGTCACTGTTCTTGGCCATCCAGTGAAGGACCGACAGCAGCTCAGGACACAGAAGCCAGTTCCCGGTTCTGCAATCATGGCCTCAAGGCTACCGAGTCCTCTCTTTCTTTAAGCTTTGTTTCCCTTACATCCAGATGTTTCTCAGTTGCAAACCCACTTGTTTTTATCATCTTAGGACAGGACTATCACTATCTTACCTGCCCCCACCTTCTTCTCTCCTAAATACTGATGTCCCCTGCTCTGGACAACTGTTTTGGCGGTCTCCTGTTCCTCCCTCTGTTTCAATCCTATCACTCCTACTTCTAGTTCCTTCTCCTGCCCCTTATCTGCTCTTATCTCTCTGCCTTTATATGTTTTTCTTTCCTTCTGTTTTCTTCCTTTCTATCAGCTTTCATAGTTTTCATTTCTGAACCTTTCTTGGAACTCATCTGTGATGTGAATTTTACTGTCTTATTAAAGCATTACAAAAAACCCCCATACCTGACATATTCCTGTTAAAATGCAATAAAAAATTCAATTATATTGTGCCTTGGGTTTTTGTTGTAATCCTCATATTAAAATTTGTGTTCAGTATTAACAAAATTAAAGTCAATTTCTTTACCAATGAATTACAGGTAGCATAAATGAAGAAGAAAAGATGAACTACAGATATTGTGCAGATACCATGCCTTCATATTACTATAACCATAATCAGTAAATCTCATACTAATGAGATATAAGATTTAAATGTGAAGAATGTGTTTAGTGAATTATTGTCAATCAATGTCTATACAACAGGATAAGAATAATCTTGAATGGCAACATACCTATTATTATAAATTCCTAAGTACTTCATTACTTCAAAATGTCACTCTCAATTTATAGAGTAACAGATAAACATCTTTCAACTGTATACCTCACTGTGTCTACTTCTGTGTAATTGAAACACTGTTTTTGAAAAGTCTTGTCATCACTTACCCATTCTGTGTTGTTCTGAATGGTGACTCAGTACTGGCATAGTTCTAGTTAAGGTTGCTTTTCAATCCCATTTTAAATGTATACATTTAAGATATATCAATCTATTTTTGTTTTCTACCTATAACTTGGAGCTGGTCATTGGGAAAAAATCTGATTGTCATTTCCTTGTGTGAGCATATTAAGCTCTATAATACCACTGTAAATGTAAACGGTTACTCATGACTAATATTCAGAAAAAGGAAACTGAAAATGGCAAGACCAATAAGAAGGAATTTTTTTGAGAGACCCAAATAAACAAAGGACACTTAATGTTTTTAATTTCTTATGATGGAGGAGACCCTAAAACACATCATATCCAACTTCATTGGCTAAAGAAACATCTGGGTGATTTTGCATCCCCAGTGATTTGTGGAAGACAGTAGGTATCTGCAGTAACTTTCAACGCTCACCTCATCTTTTATGTCTTCCTGCTGCTGGGCACTGAAGATCTCCATTGCAGCCATCAGCCTCATCATTAGCTCATCCACTGTTGTGTTACCTAGCAACAAAGATAGCTGAACTTCATATCATTAAAGTTATTAAACAAAAAAGAAGTAATTTTATAATTATCCATAAGAAATAGCCAGACTTAAAAAAAAAAAAAGTAGAACATGAAAGTGTCTCAGCAGAATGCTTTTAGTTTGTCTTTTTATTGAAAGTCTGAAATTGTTTTTACAAACAAATGTTGATCATAGGCTAAAATTTTAGGTGGTTCAAATCTGAACAATTGCTTTTGTGCTTGCATGGAATAACTCTATTTTTTCTTTTAATCACCAACATTAAAGGAAAGCAATATATCTGGGGTTCCCCGACATGAAATTGATTTTACAGTTTTAGAATTCCCAGATGTAATCACAGAGACTGAAGCAATTGCTTAGTCAGGTAACAAAAGGTAGGATGTTGGCAGCAGTATCCAAGTTGATGGGTTTAAAAACACGGGGAAAAATACAGAATACAGTGATCGAATGGATGTGTGCGCACGCATTTTTTTTCAGGCAGAACTATTAGTAAAATTTCAAATATTATAATATATTCTCTTCAGTGTATTTACTTCTGATAAAACTTGTGAAGCTAATAATAGCGGAAAAGTAAGTAATCTGTGTATACATATCAAGAAATACAGCACATGCATAGGAAAATAGATATCTCCTCACATTTTTCTACCAGTGTGCCTCCAGTCTTCAATAAGACTGAAAGATTAGTTTAAACTCCTACCAAGATGCACTCAGTCTTTGGTTTCTCTTCCTGAACTGAAGACAAGACTACCCATTAAAGCCATGTGTTGTAGTAGTTAAAAGGTCTTAGACCATGAGAAATGGTCAAAAACTATAAATTCTTAACATCTGCCAGCCTAACCAGCCTTTGGACCCCAGCAGAATACCAACAAGAGCTAGATTTATATGGGTGATGCTGGTCAAAATTTTAAAAGGAGTAAACTAAGCAGAAGCCACAGTACCACTAAAGAAAACAAAACGGTCCCCACAGTTTCCAACCCCAGGAAAAAATAAAAATCGAAAGCAAACTTAGACAGTCTGCATTTCAATAAACGCCACAGGGACTTAAGTTTCTATATCGTTGTATCTCTTCTGTAAACATGCCTTCTCACCCAGCCCTGAAAGGCCCTCATTGTTCCCATTTCTAGCATTTGCTACCTTAGCAGAAAATGTTATCCCGCATGCTACAACATGCATGACTTCAGACACTACCATTCATTTGAGGGCATATTGTTAAAAGGCACCAGTGTCCCAATTCATGGGAAAATAACAAGCACGGCACGTTTGATTTTTGCTAAAGGATAAATTTAAGTAAGACTGCAATAGATGATCAATTTAGTTTAGTTCAAAAGACTGCAGACAACCTGACGAATCATTAAAACCTAATGAACACAATGAAATCATTTGGATTATTTTATAATATAAAGCTGCATTGTACTATGACTTTGAGTCACCAAGTTGCTAAAACAGTTCAGTAATTTAAGCCAGTAAGCACCACTGATGTCAGTGGGATAACAGAGGTGCTGAACTGTGCTGCAGAGTTATAAAACCAAGAAAATCTATTTATAAGATTATTTGTGTGAAATAAGTTTTATAAGTGACAGAACTACCATGAATTAGTGTTGTGCTGTGCCTTGCACTAAGGAGACAAAATCCATGCAAAATTAACAATTATTTTGTCTATAGGAAGGAGCACTGCAGATTCCTCAAGAAAATCCTTAATGCCATATACAGAAATGAATAGTAATGCTGTCTGCAAAAGGCAGTGTTTCCTGAGGCTGAATTTCCTCAGAAGAATAAGGAGATTAGAATAAAGATTGCTAGATAGAAGCAATAAATAAATGAGGACACAGTGTCATGAAGGCAAACTTGTGGAGAAAGCAGAAGAAATGAGAAGCAGCCATTCTTTGATGTATTTTAATTTGAAGAGTTACTGAGAACAGCAGTCAAAGGGCATCACTCCACATCTAAGTCATCTTGCTGTCAGTGAAATCAGAGGAATGGTTATGTCAGAAAGAACTGCTCATGTAAGCCAGAAAGCTTCATTTATGCGAGATTATATTAGTAACTTAAATTCTGATCTGATTTGTGGTCTCAACACTGCAGGCAGGTCTGAAAAACCAACTCATGTTCAAATGTTAGCTCACTACATGCAACAGGAGTCCACATATTAACCAGGACCTACATGCAAAGAACTAAAAGCATTCTGGCACTACACAAAAAGTGTAGCCAAAATCTTTTGGAAATCAGGGATATATCTGGATATAAATTTGGAAAACTAAGTGTAGCTCCTTATTTAGGATATTTGGCTTCAACTTTAAAAAAATGAAAAACTTAAACTATGATTCTGCTACAGTCATGGCAACTTTCATCTCTAATACCATGTTAATGAATAAGTTTATGAATAATAGCTATTTATATGGTGGCAACTGAAAGTTTCTTTTGTGCAATAAATTCATATTCTGAACATCTTAAGAAAGAAATGGTTAGCAAAGATGTCTTCTAACAGTTTAAATACACAAGAAATACTTTTAACATAAAGCGAGAACAGTACCTTGTATTACATTCAATACTTCATTAGATGATCGTTTTCCCATAATAATAAGGAAAAGTGGAAACTGGTCTGTCTTCTGAGTTCGAATTGTTTGGGCTACGACACTCCCAAAGTGTCTAGTGCACATCGTCAGAAACCTACGTGGGAAAAAAACCAGTTAACATTGTAGAGGTGTTTTTGAAGTTAGTTTTTAAAAAATAATTATGCTAAATTCAGCAGCTTAACTGAGCATTATCTACTGTTTAACATCTAGGCTTCTGCATTCAATTCTAGAGCTCTTTATCCTTTTTTATGATTAAATTATGAGAATATTTACAAATATGATAGACCCCAGATTGTCTACATTAAAACAATTAATAACTGGTTGAGACAATGATTTATTTCATGGAGAATTCTATTTCCTGTTACACTATTCTGCAGGCTATAATTCAAAACACCCCCCCCCCCCAAATACTAATGCTAAATCAATTGTTAAAAACTTCTAAAGAGAAACTAAGTAGAGCCATAATCTAGTAAACATGGCAAAGTGTAAATATAGTATCATTTCATACAAAAGCATAATTTAATAATGAAAGATCAAGAAATTGTTTTTATCAGTCATAGAATTAAAACGTGGTACTTCAGAATTGTATGTTCTTTTGTACTAGTGCCCTGCCAGTGACACACTTAGTAGTGTGATCTAAAAAACAATAATTCTAAGCTTTTGACCAAAAAAAGCTCTTGGATATTAGCATACAGAAGTCTAGCATTAGTATTCTTAACACGATCTTGAATAAATGAAAAAACTGATAAAGCTTTTCTCTTCCATTAGAGGACTGTTTGAAATTAGCATTTCTTTCAAGAGAAAAGGGTAGCTTATGATATGTTTTCAGATCTGATGGTAAAAAGTAAATGTCATAATAATAATGAATTATGAAAGACCAAATGCAAATATAGAATGCTTTAATAAGATCCAATTTAATAAAGTCTGTAAAAATAATGGACTTTTAATAACACGGGTCACAAAAGGCAAAACAGTGGAAATTCTGAGGACTAGCCACTGGTACAGGCTTATTAATTCTTAATTATGTTCATGAAAGGCAACTTAAATCGTGTGTTTTCTTATGCCTTATGATAATATTTTAGGTAACAACTACTCTGAAATGTATGCTCTAACTGAAGAGCAAAGTCCTGTTGTCACATGCATTAGAAGCCAAATCTATTTGAAAAGACAAACTGCATTAAAATGTCAAGTGCTCCAAGTCATTTCTTCTCAAAGATACTGAAAAGATCCAAAATTGTAATTTTTTTAATCGATAGATATTGTATCTAATAAAATGGCTAAGAATTGATAAGCCTGTTGAGTACAACATTGGGCTCGTTCGAGGCACTTGAAGTATAAAAGAAAACCCTCTTCAGAGACAATTTGTAGTGTAACTGTGGCCATAGTTGGATGGAAGACAATGAGCAGGGGCAGCTAGCGAGTATTTCAAAGCCATAAATATTACTGGCAAATATCTTTCCTTGCCTCCTTGATACCTGTCTTTTGCAGGTCAGAACGATCACACACAAAGACAATGTAAAAAATGCTGAATAGAGACTGCTATATCAGAAATACCTATGTAGAGACATACCATCTGGTAAAGATAAAATAAAGCGTCCATAAAGTCTGGGCATACAAACTCTTCAGCTAAATAACGTTTTTTGATGTTTGCTTTTCAAGGTGGGAATACGTAAGTGAAATCTTGCCCTCACAGAAGTCAGTGGTTATCTTCCATGGCAAAATGACTTATGTGAGTTCAAGGTTTCACTCCTGGAAGTAATAAAGACAGCAGACAATTGAACTGGATTCCTGAAACTTGTATATTACAAGTGTTCAACAGTCTTCAACACACCACAGAGTAAAAGCACTCAAGTCTCATGGGAAAACAAAATATTTAACTGGAGATGAAAAAGTGCTGTAGACAATAATGCTATAGAAAGAACAAAACTAAACAGAATATTACAATATTAGTTGCACTAGGCAAAGGTATTGGTTTGTTGTTTGGGTTTGTGGTTTTTTTTTTAATCAATTCTGTATTTAATCAACCCATAACTTGGTCTCAAAATATGCTTTTACAGGTAAGGGAGTTGTACGCAGAGAATTCTGAATGAAGTAGATATTTTGGTATGTTAAAAGATTTCCCAAGTAATTTTTTTCCAGAAGATGAATTTTTATATGTGGAACTTCTGGCTGACTACATAGAATCTAACAGATTATGATACCATGGGGTCCTCTATAATCAAAGTTGGGAACAAGTTTCAAGTCCCTGGCTTCAGAAGATGGCAAGTCGTGCCAGGCTGTTGTAAGGGTACACATACTTTCCTGGTTAAGTAACAGCAGAAGAGATGCCAGATGCCAACAACTCCCATCATGGTGGTTTTTGTTGTTTTTTTTGTTTGGTTTATTTTTCTCGCGGCCACTTCCTACAGCCACAGATGCCATCTGCCCTGCTCTTTGGAATTGTGTCCCTTCCTCTGCGGCTGTTGCAATCTGCTCAGCTCGCAGGGACAGCAGCCAGCTCGCTCAGGTATCAGCTACAAGAGCAGCTCATGCCAATTCTGACTCAAATGCCACAGATTTGCCACTGCTGCCATCAGGCAGCCTTTGTCTTTCTTGGGGGAGGAATGAGAAACAACTCTTCTTCCCAGCACTTCCAACTTTGAATAATGAATGTCCAGATTACAGTATGGGCAGCTGAGATGAGGATGTTTGTGGGGCATGAATGACCGGCTGGTGGTTATCAATGTGTATCTTCAGAGCACAGCAAATACACATGAGAAACTCTTCTCACTAACATGATCCATCAAAATAGATCCTGCCCTTTGGAACCAAATAAGACCCCACTTGTCTGTTGAACTAAAGTGTAGTAAAGCCAACAAAAATGTGAAGGTAGTCAAACGATGCAACACTGAATAGAGAGATAGCAGCAGCAGCAATCTCCAACGTCTACACCGTATAACTCCTGTTCACCAGCGATTACTCACTCGCACACGTGCTCTTCGCCAGGTCAGTGGTAAGTGCTCAGCAATTACTCATAACACGTCTGTTCTGTTCATTTTACTAGATGGGTAGGAAATTAATTTTCATTCGTGATCGCTGTTCAGTTTTTCTCATGCCTTTTAACAGATTTTGCAACTACTTAACTAATCTTGCATTATTTTTTTTCCTTTTCTGCCTTTACTGATTTGGTATTTGCAGACCTTTTTTACATTCTTCCACATTCATATCCAGAAGGAAAAAAAAAAAAAAAAAGAAGAAAATCTCTGTGCTAATACTTACTGTCAGAAGTATGTGAGTAGGACCAAAACAATCTGGTGCAATAACCAGTATCTTATTCTGTACATCACTAAGAACGGATTTTCTTACTTTCATCTAAACAGAAGTGTGCCAGATCTTTCAGTGGCATCTCCAGAGCTGCCAAGAGAACTGCCTGTGGAGTGCATCAAAGAGCCAGATGTCCCTCCGGGGGGAACTGTTTTCCACAACACGCTAGATTACTGTGATCTCCAACCAAAAGTGGAAATAGAGGAACGCTGCCAGAAAGAAAGGGCAAATGACACCCTACTAGTCCTTTTATTTTTAAATTACAAAAATATTCAAGGAGGAAGAAGTATGAGAAAGGCAAAAAAAGCATTTTATGAAGGAAAAATCTATTAAAAAAAAAATCTCGAAAGTTACAAGAATAAAGCTCATCAAGAAAAGTAATAGTTTTGGCAGACAGCATAATTTCTTTACTTCTTTCATGACTCGCTAGCAATGAAACCAGCAGTTATTAAAGCTACAGAATAAACATGGACACTGAGCATGGCTTGACAAATACCTAAAACAAAAAAAAACCTAAAAAAAGAAACCCTAAAAAAATTACAAACTTATCTCTGTTTTTTAAACGTAGATTCAACAGGTATTAATTCTTAGACATAGTTCACTGCTTGGTTGAAAGCAGCAACAGGAAAAATTATTCTGCTGAAATGAAGATGTTAATTTGGGGTGTTGCTGATCACTGCACAGCAGTTATCCTTCCACATGCACTCTGAGATAACCTGTGCGAAGAGTTATCATGTTTGTAGCACATTAGTTTCCCAAAGAATGTTATCATTCCCTACCAGCTAATACGTGACACATTACATTAAAATACATTCCTGCCATAACTTTTTTGTAATGTTATCATAAAATGCAATTTATTTAATGTTACTTAAAAAAAGCTCCTAGGAGGCAATTATGAAAAAATAACAGCTTTAAAAATCTACTGAAAAAAGTTTAAGATATTACCGAGTCTCAAAACCAAAGGGAATACTTATTACAACTTAAGTCTGTGATCTACCATAGCTCCTGATCTCAGATATGCTATGTAGAACTTTGTAAATGCTGGGGTTTAGCAATAATACGTTTTTGTGAGAATGTGCAGCTTTTAATTTTTAACAACAAAATTGGCCACCTCTGGCCGAAGTGCTGATCATCAAAAGTGTTGATCGCAGAGCTCAATATTTTTTGATCTCTGGAAAGCTTTTGATCTATATGATACCTATTTACACCTCAAAATATGTATTGCCTTTTGGGGGGAGGTGGGGCCCAAAGGAGAAAGCCAACCCCTAAGTGAGAGATGGCAGCTGTTCCCAACAGGAGGTGTTTCATCATTACAATGACTGGTATTATCTCATTGTTTCTTTATGTACCTCCTGCTCGTGTATTATGTTGTTTCACATTTTTGTTGTGAATGATCTACTGCGGTCAACTTTGGATCCATGATTATGCAAGATCCCTCCTTACCACACCATGAACATGAACTAACAAAAAAGCTATGATGCTAAATACTTTAGAAAAAACATAACTATTCCTTTAATATTTAAAGGAACTAAACAATTTAGTAAGCTAAGAGCATCTCTGGTGCCCAGTCCTTAAAGGGGGCACAAGGCAGAGGCATTCGTTGACTCCCAAACTGTCATGTTGCGTTTTCCAACATGAACTGGTTCAAAGTGATTCCTACTCTTACCTAGTAGAGGAAGAGTTTGCAAAGAATTGAAGAACTGAAGAGGAATTAAAGGAAGAACTTCACAAAGAATTGATGATTCCAAGCAATAAGAGTCCTCAGCATTTCCATTAAAAATCACAGCACAACGCAGCACTGCTGTCTGCTGCCCTTGGCCTCGATCCAGCGGAAAGGCTCTAAAAGAGCAGAGGAATTCAGTCTCCTTTCTCTTTCCACCCAGAAAAGTGGCAACTGGCATGGCTTTGAAAGACATGGACACCACCTACCTACCAGTCATCACTGAAACCAAATAGTAACTGGTCTATGCCTGTCCTCTGTTGTGATATCAATTTTCAGTTACCTACTGGAATCAAACTGATGATACAATCTGATAGGATGAATAGCTCTGCATACATCCCCAAATTAATCTATCTTCTCAAGACATTGTGAATAACATAAAAACATCAAGCAGTTGTAGTATAGTATAGTTGCAGAAAGAGTAACTAAATCTAAAATGCTCATTCTAGCTCTTTTTTGTTAATCAAGTAAACCTGCAGAAGGAAACTAATGCAGAGCAAGCTGCATAGCGTACATTGTAGTGTACTCCTGGAATGTGCAAAGAGGGACACCTGATGCTATGTTTTGAATGGGTTTTCTATTTTCAAACAAAAATTGAAAGCTCTCCTTTGCTTTTGCTTTTCTTAAACTCTCCCCAGCAACTTAAGGTTAATTAACAATTGTAATTAGCAAATCTATCTAGTGCACTAAAGGGCAAATTCTCTTCCATACAGAGAGAATTTTGCTCTCAAATGTACGTATAAAATGTATTAAAATAAATATAAAAAATTGCATAGGATTTTAGATCAATTTTTCCTTATTTTTTGTACCAACATAAATAAAAGAGATCTGTTTGTTTGTTACAGTCTTACTCGTAAGTATTCCTGGCGTTACTTTTAATTTTTACACACTGGTGGGAAAACTTTGGAAAAGTTCTTCCTAAAATGAGGCCCTTTGGCACATGGTGCCCACTATGCTTCTTGTAACAGAAAGGCTGCACTGGAGATGTTTTTTGCTGTATCATCTCAGCCTGCCTGCTCAGGAAGCAGCAGCAGGACAAAATTGCTAACCTCTTCTAAAATATGTATTCCCTTTCAGTCTGAACTGGTGTTCAATCCACAACTGGGATGCTTTTGGGCCAAAAAAGCTTGCTTTATTTATAGCCAGATACTTCCCAAGGCCAAACTTACTTTAAGAAACTTTAAAACTTCAGAAATGGGTGTGAAAAAAAAGTAACTTCTTTCCTGAGCATGAAGAAAACAATGATGAATATTAAATATGCAAGATTTTGGATTATTTTTAATAATATATACTGTGCAAAGTCAACATAAGACTCATTAAAATGTTAATGTAAAAATAACATTGTTGTATTAGGTATTTACATTTTTAAAAAAAGTAAAAGCTGAGGCCATGAAATGGTATATTAAAATAAGCCTGTTATCCATAGTCTCCATAATACAGAGTTATGGTCTTACCCACATTGGTAGGGTCATAACTGTTGACTCAAACACAAGGGGGAATGAGCAACAGATACAAGGCATGGTTTAAAGACATATAAAGCAGCCTGAATCAAATGATGTAGATATTTTCTTTAGTAACCACACACTAAATATCCAGGCATTCAGATGTAAAAAGCATGATTTTATCCACTCTTTCTGTATGCGAGAGTAAAGCCTACATAAGTGGGTTATCTATCTCTTCATAAAACATGGAAGATCTAATTTCATCCTGCAAGGTTCCAACAGATTAAGTAAATACTTTATAACCCCATTTAGTCTAAAACACACCCTCTAGAAACTCATTAAAACGTCCTTTCAGATACCACTGGACACCAGGCAAAATCATTGGTAAAAGTACAAATAAAATATACCTGGACCCCTTGCTAAAAAACTGTACTAAAAAAGGAAACCAAAAGATGCGCTTGCACATCAGTGGTAGTTTTGATTATTGCCTATTACATTAGAAAGGCATGTAATATATGATTTGCTAAGGAATACCAAAGGCTTGCTACAGGTAGATTTAATAATAACCAAGATGAGAACAGAGAATATGTATAGTTACTTTACAGATGTTAGTAAAGTGGGAGAAGCTACAAGCACATTGGAAGTCAGTAAAAGAATTCAGGTTAATCTTCACAAATCGGAGAAATCTCTTGACAAGTAAAATGCAATTCAACAACGTCAATGAAAGTCTCCAAGTAGGAGGAACAATTGCACAAATACAGAATAAGAATCAAGCAGTAAGAGAAGAAGAAAAGTCATGATGTGAAGACGACAAGCATCGTATTGGGGTGAGTAAACAGAAGCATGGTTTGTACAACATAAAATAATCCTCTTTCTGTATTTAGCACTGAGAAGGCAGTTTTAGGCACAGCGCATCAGTAAAGATGTGGACCAATTACAGAAGGACCCCATGAAGGTTGCAATAATAAATGTCTACAAAAGGACAAGCTACAAGGAAAGGCTGAAGGAGTCACAGTTGCTTAGTTTAAGAAAACTGCGGGAAAACAGAACAGTGCCATTTAAGTCCAAAGAGCACAGCAGCAGAAAGGAAGAGAATACCTCATTGCCTACTGAGTGAACCAAGATATAATTATCATTGATTGCTGCAAGAGAAACTTCAGTTTAATATTAGTGTGAACTGCCTAAAGGGAGTGAAAGTCAAGTACTGGAACTGGTCATGGAGAAATGCCGAGAAACCTCCCTCTCAGCAAAGATTAGATCAGACAACCATCAGTCAGGAATGATGCAGGTACAACTGAACCTTCTGACCAGGCATAGACTGAACACTGTCATCTGCAGCTCTCCAAGACCCATAGTCAGAACGGTAACAAAAAGGAGAGGCAAGAGGTCAAAGCAGAGTCATCCTAACCCAAAGGAAGAGGACGGGCATCTCCACTTCTGCAAGGAGTCTTTGCCCAATTGGGCACCCTGCAGTACCAAGGAGATTCATTCACACCTTTCAGCTGCATTTTGGTACAAAAAACTCTGACCGCCAGCTCAATGATTTCTTCTGACAGTTGATTTAGATGCATAGATGCAGCTAAATTTCTCTATAGCTTCAATTCCATCTGGCATTAGACTTCACTGGTACAGTTGTGGACTTCCTGTAGCTAGATGGACCTGTGAATGACTTCTTTCTCCTTCCTCAAAACAGTCCAAAAAGTCTGTCTTGACTACCTGTTCTTCTGCCTTCACCTCTTTTGCCCAGGACACTACAGAGTTTTATTCTTTCACCTTTTCTGTTCAACAAGTTTAATACACTACGCTGTAGTTCGAGTACAGTGGGATAGAACTTGCTTTAGGATTTGATTTTATAGTGGGGACTTAAAATATATGCTTACAAATGTATAAGTTTAGTTAATTCCCGTGGTTTTAATAATTATTTTTTTCAGATGACCTTAAAGCATCGCTATAGGCATATAAAACGATGCACTGAAAACCTTAAACACATCGACAGAGACTACTTTCTATTTATAGTTGAATATTATGGAGACATCCATATCTTACTAATCATGATCAGATTAAAATGCATTATCTGCTGGTTTTTAGTTTTCCAAATTTGGACATTTTTAGACTACCAACATGAAATTACCTTGAAGCACATAAATATTTAAGCAGGGATAGTTTACCTTTTCTGGTGGGTGTATAATAAACAGTTTAACCATCATCTATATACAGGCTGTTTTGCTCTCCATCTAAAGAGACAATCACCTTTTATCCTTTTCCTTTTTTCTTCATTTCAGTGCTATTAGGAAACTATTCACAAGTGCAACCCCGAACAATACTATGCAGTAATTATGACTAGATGAGAAAGAGATGCGAACAATTACTGAGCCCATTTTGAAACCCTACACTAATAAAGTCATTAGATGCTGCCCTTGCCATGAGCCTTCTAAAAGCTTCTGAAGTTACAAGAACACACAGCATTGTTCGTTAGGACAATCGCTGCTGGCAGAATGCAAACCTTGAGTTAAACCATGCTGCAAATTGATCTTGACATTCTGCTAAGACCGCCGCTAAAATCAAAAGCAAAGGAGAAAAGGAGAAAATGAGCGGGTGGGATGTAATCATGGAACAGAAGGGTTCCCTCCTCACCTTCTTTCCTCTTCCTCCTCAAAACAAACCATACAAAAAATGACAAACTCGCCCAGTGTTTGAGAAACTTTATTTTTAAAACATTAATTAGACTTTTGACCTGTTTTTATTGACTGGCACTGTATTGCTATTAAAGTAAATAAAATAAAATATTGCAAAATACAATAGAAAAGGTTTTCACACTGTTCTGTGAAACCTGTTAAGGATTTAGTGCCTAAAGAACATGTCCAACAGTTTTGCAAGCAACATATACAGAACCTATGGTCACTCCTGAAGAGGCAGTGAGAAATTAACTCGCCAAGTCCAGCTCTCCCAGGCCCCACACCTGCAATATATTTGCCGAAGGATCAAACAGGATTGGGGAGCTGGAGTAATATGGTCAACTGGTCTTCATCCAGGCATGCATCATTCAGTAGGTTAGTATTAAGGGTCAGCAACTGTGAATATTGCTAATTACTTGATGACGGAAATCACCGGTGAAGACAACCTGCTGCTGAGAAGTGCTTTAGTCAATTAACTCTTTCCTAAGCTTAAGCAAAGTGAAAAACTATCATTTGAACATTAAAACTAACAAGTACTTGTCATCAGAGCTGAGAAAAGTTGGCAACACCTTGAAATACAGCGCCCAAGGGCAACGATATCAAAAGCTAAAAAGCTTCTACAGACATTTGAGTCAGTGTTTTATGGTTTTGGCATTGCTTTGGTTGGCAAACATTATATACACTGGAAATCTGCTTATGTTATGCATAATCTATGTTTGTAAATGCTGTGTACAAACATATGGGTATGTGTGCATATGTAGGTATTTATGTATGTGTACATATATTCACTATATATCTGTTCTGGATACAAACATATTATATTAATGCATATTAATGAATTAACAAAAATGGTTAGGCATGTGCTTATATACATATATATATAACACCTCCCATACACACACACATAATTTTATTAGAATAATGGTGTTTAGTAACTCTTTGAAGTCAGAAAGTGCCAGAATTACAGCTGCTCATGTCTGGCTCTCCTGCTTATCTATCCCATAACCTCTCTGGAAACCTAAGGAATCGCTTAGCCCATGCCATGGCCCAATGCGGCTAGTGAGCTGCTGCAGCTACGTGCTCAGACCAAAAGGTAGGGCCAGAATTGTTAACACCACTGCTGTCAAACACCGCTACTGCTGCCCTCACATGTCCCATAAGTGTATTTCTGCTGTTTGGAGTGGCATGATAGCAAATCTCTATTGCAAGCAATGGAAAGAAAATTATGATTTTTAATCTCATTATTCACCCCAAATTGAGTGGAATACAACAAGAAAGTAAAAGATACACCTGTAGCTTTGTGGGGTTCTTTCCTCCTTTGACCATGGACAACATAATATTGAAAACAGTTGCTCACTAAGATAAAGTCTAAACTATACATGATAAAGCTTTCAAGTAGATTCTTTAACAGTATTTTAAAAACACCACGTTATTTTTCTAAATGAAGGGTAATTATTTTATTATATTATTTCGTGTCTTCTATTATGATTTTTTAATTCTAGTAATGAGAAGATTCATAATTTGCAGCACTTACCCAAAGTAATTGCTCCCTTTCCTACAAACCTTATGTCAGAGGCAGTTAAAAGCTGTGGAAGCCAAAATAAAACATCCTCTTAACTGTATTAACTAGAGTTCTCCTTCAGTTTGACAAAGTAACAGTCCTGGGTGGCTATAGTTAGAAATTTTTCAAAATCTGACTCCCAAAGTCGTAATGCTTATGCTCTTGCACTACTGCTGACAGTTACCCTGGTGCTTGCTCGCAGCCTTTTACTTCTAGTCCTACCTACAGAAGACTCTTCACTCTGTTGCAATGGGTGTTGAAGAACAAGATCAAGAGATTCCAGCTGAAAAGTGCTAGTGTACAGTAATGCAGGATTCAAAGCACATCCCTACATCAGTGTCAGTCAAGGAACATACTAAAAAAAAAAAATCAGGAAAAATGATGATTTTGGAGCTGTTTTTGTTCTACAGCGTTCAGGATAGACCCCCATTTCATTAATGAGAAGAATGGAAATTACTATTAAGACTGTTTTTGGAACAGAATGACATCCATAGATGTTAGAAAGAGGACAGAAAAGAGCAAGAAAAAGAATCAGAATATTCAAGATTTTTTGGATTATATGAGGAAAATATTTATATCTGTCTGAATTTATTCATGCCATGCTACAGTAATGAAAACCTGTTTTTTATTAGTGACATTGAGATGTCCCTACTGATTGCTGTAAATAAAGTGGGCCTGATTCCTCTGCCTTCCCACCCTGGCTTTCCCAGTAATGCAATTTTAACAGCAGAAGTAAGTTACTCTTGGGCTACACTAGCACGCAAAAAGCAGTTCCTTCTGTTGTTGCCATTGTCTTCTCACCATTCAAATAAAAAGCTACGTGCAACTGTATTCATAGGGATACAGAACAGAACAGGCTCCAAGACCACTGTCATTGTGTCACATAATGACAGGTAGTAATTAAACAGAGGTACCGAGTATTTATTTATGGGAATGCCCACAGTGCACTGGCACTTTCCAAAGGGAGAAGGAAGCATGACATCCTCTCTGAAGAAACCACAATCTAAGGAGGAGGATGTGACACTAAACACAAGTGAGAAATTATTCTAATTTGAGCCAGCATGCCTTGTTTACCCCTTGCTATTTTTTGACCTCACTGTTAATATGACAGTTTCTTTGTTATTGTTAATAGAAAGCAAAAAATGAAGGCTTAAAAACCCTATGGTACTGCACAATCGGTGACTAGGTTCACTGAGAATAGCTATAAAGCCTTAAACAAGCCCTTTATTTTGTGTTTTAAGAAGTGTCATAAGGAGTTAATAGGACACAGCTGTACAGGCTCTTTCTAATAAGCAGCTTCTGTCGCTTTGGTCACCACAGGTGTCTCTGTAACCTGCAAACTCTTATTACTAGTGTATCAAAGTTGTGCTACTTAATAGATTTCTTTAGTAAAACACAACAAAGCAATTACATGGCTGTTGATCGTCAGTCATAAAAAAAACCCTCAAACACAGTTTTTCAAAAGAAACTACACTGCAATTTTTTGTCATTGTAAAATAAAAGAAACTAGAGAATTAAATAGAAAAGCAAACAATAGAACAGCAGGTAGTCAACTGAACTTAGCCACTACAGATGGTTTAGAAATAGTGTTTCCTTCTACACCAACTTGTGGGATAAAAGAAAAGGAGGAGGCTCCTTACTGCCCATGAATGGCAATACCAAAAGACTTAAGCAACTTTCCAGTCTATGTATTTGGTCCCATGAAAGAACCTAGATGTTTCTTTTTCCTCTCTCTCTGTTTTCTTTTTTCAAAACATTTTATCTGTTTTTGCAACTGCTTTTTTTATTAATCTTTAACTCTTCTCTAGAATAACTTAAACTTGAAACACAGCTGCTGATTTGTCCAATGATGAAATGCAGAAGGTTGAGTGAGGAATTCCTGTGAAACACAAGTGTCATTTAAAAAGTATTTTAGAAAGAGAGATTGTTCTGTTCTCCATGCCTACTTTCAGTAATGAAATATTAACTATAATTTACATATTTAAGAATAGGAATGCATGAATGCTCTATTCTAGCAAGCCACAAGAGAAAGAAACATAAATATCTATTTCTAATTGTTCAATAATCCATGGAATTGTGTAAAAAAAGTGGCAACCTTATCCCAGCCCGAATGATCGTTGCACGTTTTGTTCAGAATAACTTTCTTTATAGTAATGTACGCAAGACACTATCCTGCCAAGCAGTCATCTTCTGTGTAAATAAAGGTGATGAAATAAGGTCCAAGTTAGAAAACTAAACAAGTCTTATTTCTAAATATAATAAGTATAATCATAAAATCAGTATTTTCAAGAGATTATGATCAACTGATAACTAAAGAAGAAAGAGGTCTTTATATAAAGATAAGAAAAATTGTTGGCAACACACAAAAGATGTAGAAGGAAGTGGAATCTACAGGTTTTTAATTTCTTTACTCATCAGCAAACTGATAGTCTCTTTAAGACATAGGATAGCTTTTGTTATATTAAAACCTATCAGAATGCCTGAACATTACCAAAGGAACATTCTATAAGAAAACTGTAGTTAAAAAACGTTCATATGCATTGCAAGCTTTTAATTTTTTGCATAATCTGTTTTTAATATTAATAACATGAATGTTATTTTTTAATAAGATTTTCATTAACAGCAGTAGTTATTATCCCAGACAGTTCTAATGCAGTTACACCTGCGTCCATACAACTATTTTTTCCTGCACAGGAATAAGAAGTCACTTTGTAATGAAAACAAGGACAGTCCAATTCTTAGTGAACATCAGCCAGCACAGCTTCATTGACCAACTAAGTACGAGCATGAAGTTTTTAGTTCAAATAGATATATAGCAACAAAAGATTTGATACCCAGTGATGACACAGAGATAAGGGTCCTCCTTGAGAGGAAGGCTGCTCCACTCACGGTCCAAAGAGTCTTACCTTGCTCTGTTTGCTTCTTTTGTCATGTCCCATGCCCAGGTTATGAAGTTCTGACTCAGATAGGAGACAATAGATTCAGCACAAAGCATTTGTGAGCAGAAAACGTTGGTTAGTACACTTTCATCATGGTGGAGGTAGATAGCAAGAAGCTTTCTCTGAAAAGACATGAGAAAAGATCACTGAAAACTTCCTCAGGCTATTTAGTAATTTAAAATTACTGCTGCAGATTTGTGTGTTAGTAAGCTGTATGGTGTTTATTGAGGGTGCTGAGCATCTCAACATGCACACACAGGGGAAAAAAACCCAGTAGATTTCGAATCAAATGGTCCATCCCTCCAAATCTGAATCTTCTCAATGCTTCCTAATATTTTGTTTCAGGTACCAAAATGCAACATATTATATGCTTAGAACATGAAAATAACAACATTTGAATGAAAAACAAAAACCTTATTAACAGACTTAGCTTAAGAAATGAGTGAACTTTTTTGCCTTGCTGCCCAATAAAGATAACATTCAGAACAATTCCCTGAGCAAGGAACACACCTCTTGATACAACAGCATCTACAATACAAAACAATTATAAATAACCTGAAGAACTGACCATGTATTGTTATCACCCCGTCTGTAGCCAAATAAAGAGGAAAATGAGTAAGTAACAATACAGCTGCCTACGGTCCCAAAGCCTGCGACATTACATGCTGGATGTTTTGGCAGATCTCCATCCAGCCATATGATGTGGGGAGGCCCACAGCACATCAGCTTCTCACCTACATCGTAAGTCGATGTGTAGCTGGTCAAAAGGCCACGTGTCAGCCCAGCTGGCTACATCTATCGTGGAGCTGAGAAGCAAGGTAGCCACCCCAGCATCGCAAATGTAGGACGCAAGGGAAGGCGTACAGGAGACACAGATCACATCCCATATTGAGTTTGTGAGCACTCATATATCTCATCCTAGTTACCACGTTAGCGAAGACTAGATAAGGATGGTGCTTGCGGCTTCTTGAAACAAAATATTCTGTGCCCTGTTTTTCTGAAACCCTATCAAGTAATATTTGAGCTGCGCTGCCAGCAGCACAGAGCTCTGCTGTGTCCCCATGATAATCTCAGACCACCTTTTGGAAAGTGAGTCTGTGTACGTAAATATAGAAAGAAAACTGAGAAAAATACAGGGAAACCATAAGCTAGTTTAGGACCATGATCCTATATCTGGTATTCAATGAATTACAAATCCCATTCAGAAAATTACAACTTTCCATTCCCCCATACCCATATATATTACTTACTTTATTTTAAAATCCTGCTTGAACATATTTGCTGAGACAATATGGTAAATGCTATTTTCAGACTTTTATTTAAAGTCATTTCAAATCTCTCCATCAGAAGTAACATGGAATACTAGATATTGATGTGTATTAATATAGCAAGACATGGGATGCAATTTTGAGACAAGCTGTCTTTGTAAAAAGCCTGTAAGGCTATCACCTCATATACTGACTTTGGATAAAACTTAACGACTGTTTATAAAAAGAAGAATACATTTGAAGATTAGACTTTGGGAAAGGGATTAGTAATTTGCATTAATGCTTGTCTAATTTAATTTAAATGTTCTTCAGAACCATGTACACATGTGCCAGGAAAGACCATTAATAAGCCCAACATGCAGAGATCCATATAAGTGCAGCCAACAATGTTGACTGAAACTAAACTTGAAAATCCAGGGCACTGATGCACAATATCAAGCAATAAAACAGCATTTCTGTGGTGATATTTAATTTAAAAAGAAGAAAGAGGCAGGGGAAGATCAGGCACTGTCTGTTTTTGAGGATCAGCCATTCTGCATTTCAAAGCGTCGATCCCTGCAATATCCAGGTTACTGTGCTAGAATCTCGACTATTATATAGCAGTTGTAAGAGAGGGAGGGCAAAGATGTGTTTACTCAGTGATTAGGGCCTTAGAATAAGCCTCTAGCTCCTAGAGAGACAGCTCACCACTTATTCATTTGGACCAATTCACAAAGCCTAGAAAGATTAAACATCCATGCTGAGAAGACAAGCGAATGCAGAAGGTGAAAAAGAAATAAAAATTCTTTAAAAACTCTGAGATGACTTCATTATTTTTTCCACAAGGAAACTTTAGGAAAGTGTTTAGTTAGAGAAAAACCCACATTGACCTCTCTCTAAACCCTTAATCTTTCCTTTGTGGTGGCACTGCTTTGTGGTAAGCGGATGGCTTTGCTCTCCTCTTTTCACTGGGAGCGGATAGAAAAAAAGGCTCTTGAGAAACACTTTTACTTCCAAAGAAACAACCCCATGAAACTGTTAAATATGAGATTCCATACAACTGAATGTTTCAAAATATGTACAGTTTTAGGCTTAAAGATTTAGGGACAAATTTTAGTAAACAAACGGGCACATACACAATAGATGTTTACACTGAGCTACTTCACAAGTGAATGTAATTTTTGTTGCATCAACAAATCTCACCATGCAAAGACTAAACTCCATCACATACAAAAGACTGTACTTGTATCTGATAATTCATCCAAAACGTTAATGTCAGACATAGGCATACTGCTAGGACAAATGAAAAAAGTTAGCAGGAGGAACTGAAGTGTTGAAACATGATTTTGAAAAATTTAGGGGAAAACAGGGATATTTTTTCCTTGGAAAAGGCTCACAGCTTGGAGTTTGTTGTTGTTTGCTGTGTGGTTTTTTGGTTTGGGGTTTCTTTGGTTTTGTGGCTGGTTTTTTTTTTTTTCACTAATCCATGGTAGTATAGTATATATTTATAAGGAGGTTTTTGTTGGTTTTATTTCAAGCCTTTGAAAAATCAGAGTAAATTCTAGGATTCTATGATGACTAATACAGGGAATTTTTTAGTCAATACTAATAAAATAGGCTTACTAAACTGTTGAACAGTCTTGACTTCCATAAAAGAAGCCTACTAATGGAGCACTAGTCTGTTCTGTATTGGCTTTCTCAAAAATGTAATGACTCAAGGCTTATATATTTAGCATAAAATTTTAACCAAGAAAAAAAATCTGACACGGAAGAACTTTTACTAGTCCCTCTGAAGGTATGGGACACTGAAAATTTTCTAAGTACTGAATAGCTGATGGACTTCCAAAGGCCTTCGGACTTCATGAACTTAAGCCATCAAGAGATGTATTTTTCAGAGTATGTTCATGCTGAAGACCAGGCAGTCATACACTGGAATTTTCAGAAGGGGCCTGGATTTACAAACATACTTGGGAGTGTAAGTCTCATCAATATCAATAACACTTTAGGCCCTAAAAGCTTGAACTCTAAGCTCCAGGTTTCATTTTATTTCAGAAGAAAAAGGGCCATGGAAAGAGGTGCCACCTGTTTTCAGCACCTTGGCTATCTAAACACCTTAAAAAATCCAGACCTCAAGCATTTTCTTCTGCAACCTCTGTTGCATTCAGGCTGCATGAGACTCAGCTGTGTCTCTGCTCCCTTGCCTCACACCCACCACTATGTATTTGCAGCGAAGCGCTGCAGCCCTCATCTGCCTGATTTTGATCTGTTGATGGAATACGCCTGGCACGTGGCACCCTGGAAGGAAATGCAGGCTCTAGGTTGACACTGTTCTGCAGCAGGGCAGCCCCCTGAGAGGCACAGTCCCCCCCAGAAGTAGCCTTGCACAATGAAACCTCTCTGCCACATCATCCAGAGTGTAGCAGTCCCCTGCCACATAAACTGATGTACCTGACAAAGAGATCTGACACGCACATACAGTCCCACACATGAGACAAACACATTAAAGATCTGTCCTATCACAGCTATGCCATCCACTTGGCCATTTTTGCATTTTGGAACTTCAGAAAAGTTAATGCACTTCGTACAGAATTAGAAGAAATGAAGGAAAAGTTGTCACTGAGGCAGAAACACACAGAGATCTTCATGAGGTTGAGAGACTAAATTGATACTCACTGCATAATGAGATATCCAAGCTTCTCAGCCAGTTCCTAATAATGTGAGTAACTTAGATACCTCAGAAGAATATGAACTTGAACGAGAATAGCAATACAGTCATAAGGGTCAGCAAAACCACAGACCTGAATGGTTATTTTTGAATCTCAGGTATACAAGTTCAAATAATGACTGAGACAAAAACATTCACGATATAACATCTGCTAGGGGCATGAATGTTCTTTCAAGCTGGTAGGCTAACAAATCAAGATCTTAATTTTTCATCTAGGTTTTACGTAGTGAGAGCTAATTCAAATGAACAAAGGGACAAATTTGCACATCTTTAAGCCTTAGAAGTGTACAGTCTGACCCACCTGTCTAAGGAGATCTTGGAGATCATATATATGATCAGCTTTCTTGGACACAGCTACTCTATCAGGCACAACCCTTTTTTCCCTAAGCAGAATGCAAACCTTCTCTAACACCAAGGCGATACACGCCTTTGAATTTACTCCACCTTAAAAAAAGGATCAAAGCAGGAATAGGGCAGATGGAGATTCACAGGAAGCCTTGTCTCTGTATTACACATAACAGAACAAAACCAGCTGAAGATAAGCATTGTTAAATTGCCCTGCACCAGTCAAAAGAAAGGAGGCAGACACCAAAGACAGAGAGACAAGGGCCACTAACCAGCCTCTAGCCTTGTAGAAGAGGATCCAAACTAAACTGTACCCCACAGCTTCCTAAAATGGGAGTGAGATGATCCCTGTTAATAGTCTGATCTGGTCTTTTGTATCATACGTGGCATAAGACATTCCTAAACTAATTCCTAATTTAATCTTTCAGTAATTTTATCTTTCAGTAAAACATCTAGTCTCAAAAAATCATTGGTGATGGAGAATCCATATGAACCATGGTAAGCTGTTCAAATGGCTAATCACTCTCCCAGCTAAAGGTGTGTTTTATTTTGAGCTTGATTTAGTCTACTTTCATCTCCCAACTATTTGATCCTATTATACTGTTGTATCTCTATTTCAATCAACTGAACTTGTAGTGATATCTTACATAATGCAAAGAGTATCCAGTAATTAAAACCAAACTCAAGTAAGATCTGTAAGTCATAGGCTTTGAAAGAGGAGGAAATGTAGAGTGTGGCAGACAATTTCAAAAAACCTCCATTATTTAATATCAAGTACAGAGGATGCTGAAGAGAGACCCATACCCAGGACTAACCTTTCAGATATGAAAGATTAAGCTATTCTTCACATATGAAGAATAAAAGGTGTGTAGGCACATGGTGAGACTACTAAGCTGGCATGTTGTAGCAAAAACTTCTAAACCATAATTATCTGCAAGTTCAGAATTAAATTAAGAATGAAAGGCCAGAACTGCTAACACATACATCAGGCAAGACTGGAAAGGAAACGTAGGTGACTAACATGGGACTTAACTGGAATTTATGTACTGACATCTACCATAGTGTAGCTGCTTTACTCTTCCTGGGAACCTAGAGTTATACTTCTATACCTCTCCTCTACAGTTTCAACCAGACCATGTAAATTAGCGTTCAGGTTATTTATATTTAATTGGAATCGGTAAAGTAGTAATTTCTCCATCTAGGACCCTCAGACAGCTCAACTACAGATGCATTTTCAAAGCACACCTAGGATACACAATATGATCAAGCTCATTATAAAATGTAGGAATAGCAATTTGACTTGATTTGGAATGTGCCTGGAGTCGAAGTAAAAGGTGATGGTGAAGCTATACTCCTTGACATCACTCTGCAGTATTTAGGGAATAAATGGGGGGAAAAAGAGGACAAAGACTAAACCACAAAGCTGTCCTGCAATTGGGATTTGGAACTTCTCCCTGCATGAGGTAGCATTTAAAAGACAGACTGCAAATTTCTCTTCTTGGACAAGACAACTGGAGAGCAGTCAATGCTGTTTCTATAATGTGGTCTAACAGAAATCAGAATAATTATCTGTGTGAATCCTTCTTCTCCATTAAGTTCAGCATGAACTTAATTAGCTGAAATAATAACGAGGGACAGCTTTTTGAGTTACACAGACAAAAATGATACTACATAAAGCCCTGTATGAAGGAATATTCTGCTACCACCAGGGGGGAGAAAAAAAAAGGGGGGGGGGGGGAAGCAAGCTTTTATTTGAATATGCCAAACCATGGAAGGAGCATACTTTCTTCTAGGTATTCAGGAAATAAAGTACCCATAGTGAGAGGGATGATGCTGCCACTAAATTGAACCTATAAGACAGAATTCAAGAAGAAGAAAAACATGGTTCATTTTCAGTATGCAGGAATATATATTGAGGTGACAATACCAATCTGTGCTAAGAGAGATGTTTCACATATTTATTAAAATTCAGTGGACAGAAAGGTTGAGAGAGGAGCAGGAGGTGATCTGACAGAGGGATATAAAGATAAGAGCTCCTGAAAAGGTAAAGCAGATGTCTCTATTCTTTCTCATAATAAAAAAGTAGCAACCACCTATAAAAATGAAAAAGCAAACAAGCTCCAATAAAAGAAAATACTTTCGTATTATTCAAGTAAACAGCTCAGTAAGATTCAATATAGCGATTAAGATCCTGTATTAATAACAATACCTTCTGAAATTAGGGTAAACCCCCTGATGTTTTAGAACACAGGGCACCCACAAACTACTTTCAGTCACAAAGAAACCTTCCCCAAACATCTTGTTTAAAACTGTCCATTGTAAGATTTCTTCCATGGCATCTGGTTTAGGTATTTCTATGATAGTGTAGCTACTTGAGCAAGAGTAAGCTTGTTCTTCGTGAAGTAATGTAACAGAGAAATGCTTCTTTCCAACTGGTTCAATAAGTAGAGGAAGAATTTCACAAAAGAACTTATCTGTTAATTTAATAAACCTCTGTCTCTCCTTCTCTTCCTGACCCAATTAAAAAAAATTAATAATGAAAATATTTTCTTCTGTTGTATATACAGTAAGCCTTGGAAATGAACACACAATGCCCTGAATTATCAGGCTGTAGGAGGTAACTGGGGATCTCATTGCCAAGGACACCAGTTGTGGAAGGGAAAGCTCTATATCTTGGCTATTGTATTTTTGTGCTAAAGAGATATGTAGGTTTTAAAGTAGAGCTACATTTGAGCTCATTCCATCTCTCCTACCTAGAGCTGGCACTATCATGGTAGCAGTTGCTCTAAAGGAGAAAAGATACCCACCATGCATGTTAATCCTAACTATCTAAAGACTCAAAATGAAAAACCACAATAATAAAAGCTAAGCAAAACACAGGTAACAGACAAACATCTAAACTTTTTTACAAGGTACTTCTTTCTCAAGTAACATTTTTCTTAAGCAACTATGAATTACCATCGTTTCCAACACAAGAAGACAAAAGACACTACAATTTAAAAGAACAACATCTATTTCCTTAAAAAGAATTTCAACCCATAATTTGTGTTTAAAACACATGTTCTGACCTAATTTTCTTAAAATAACCCAAACTAAAATATTTCTGCAAAAAGGCTTCAAGTTGGTATGTGCTGGGATTTTTTGGAGAGAGAAATTATCCACAATGTAGATTAAAAATGTAGCTGATGGCTGTCTCACTAGGTCTGAACTGTAGAGTGCACCTTCTGCTCTGGACAGTGTTGAGAATTTGTCAAGAAAAGGCTAAGATCTCTGAGCACTCAAGCTGCCAAGTGCTCTCAAATTAAATCAGTTTGAAGCGGTTTTCATTAAGATGGATTGAGTGTGGCATCGTGAGAAACACTCTATCAAATGTAGTGTTTTACTTAGTGATTAAGTATATACCAGTTGATGAAGCTACCCAAATCCTTCGTAATCCCACCACTCCAATAAACATTTAATGAGTATATAAGTTCAAAAAGCCTAGCAGAGGATTTAAACCTTCAATCTTGTTTTTATTTACTCTTGGAACTCAATTTCTCACTTCAAGTGAAGAATGCTGGTGCCTGAAGCTCATCTGTTGCCCTGGTAAAATTAAGTGCCCTCCACAGTATAAATTAGAAGAGAAGACATACAGGTTGCGATTTCTCCTAAGCTTTTTTCTTATACTGATATATATATATATATATATATAGAATTATTTTATGAAATGCACTTATAAAAATTTTAAATTATGTGTCTCTTTCCTCCGTTATGAATTCCAGGAGGCAGAATTGAAAAAACTTGGTTTTAACAGGGAAAATGCAGTAAAAAATAAATGGCAAATATATACTTTCATACCTTTGCTTTAAATCACAATGTTACAATAAAAATAATGTCATTACACAGGATAGTTGTGGGGAAGGGCTTTCAAAAATTAAGGCAATATTTGCAGAAAAAAAAATTCAAGAAAAAAAGCCACAAAAATAATACTTTCCTAAGTATATAACTTTATCCCGATGAGGCTCTGCTGTGACTACATCGCAAAATATTAAAAATGTAAGGTGACATGAATTTCAGATGTGCTATTTAAGTAGTATATGAAGTACTTACAGTATTAAAAACCTAATTAACTGCACTACATTAATATCAAATTTACAGGTATAAAAAAACATTTATGAAAGCTCCTAATGGGCTCTCATCCATTATTATACTGATACACTGTCAACCATTTCTGATGAAATGACACAAAGTGAACTTCCTAACTCAAACACTTTTCTTGTTGAGTTAATAATTTGATTTCTTTTAAATGTGCATTAAGTTCCATTTTAATGAGTTATTATGAATTAACACTTTGCCACTGAATTATTCTGTAACCATTTATGCTCTGAAATCTGCACAAAGACATGAAAATATTCACTAAACTTAGAGTTTGAGAAAACTATCTGTGCACATGTTAAGTACGTGTTAACTTTAGCTATACAGTGTAGGTTCATAACACTGCACACTTATCATAACAGCCCCTAATATAACATAGCTGTTCTTTCCAATAGGAATAACTACAGGAAGCCGAAACATTCTTCATTTTAAAATTAAATATCTATCAAGACAACAAAAAGTAAATTTAAACAGCATGATTTTCTTGTTTGTGTTTCAGCTTTATCTATGCTTAATTATGCAGGGGTTTGGGTTTCTCCTTAGTGAATCAAGTCACCAAAACTTAAATAAACTATCCCCATCCTAATTTTATTAAAATACTGATTTTAAAACTGCATGGAATAACAGAAACTTGAGATGTCTGGTTGGATGTACAGAAAAACTAAATAACCAAACCTTAGTACTGGAATTTACTTGGCAGATAAAGGCTGTACAAAGCAAAAAAAGCCCACTGTATTTCAGAGACCTTTCAATTTAAATTTACAATTTCATTAGCTGTCCTTCAAAGGAGTTACCAACATGCAATGTTGAACTTGTCAACCACAAGACTCACAGACAGTGTTATCTGGTGCTAGGACACCATTATTTCAGGAAGAAAGGGGCGGGGGGGGGAAGAGTAGCTCTGATGACTAAAGGACTCCAATAAAAATACAGCCTGAATGATTAGGAAGCATGAGTTATTCACTGTAATTTCAACAACAACCAAGGTAAGTATTTTAGTCAATCAACTAAATGAGTATAACTTCACAAACAATAAAACCAAGATAACTCCAAAATGTAGTCTACCTTTTTTAAAATAAAGATGAAACATTTACAGTGATTTCCATTTTTCCCCTATATTAAAAAAGTACTTTTAATACAAACTTACATCTCTAGCTTTACCATAGAAGGCTTCTTGAAAAGCAGCCTCTAATGATCCAATAAAATAAACAGGATGGCAGTCACCATATCTATTTGAGATAAAAGTTCCAATTAATAAAAAATTACAAAAATAAGTAATTTCAACATTCTACCTCTTCATATATTCTGTAAATACAATGCATTGGTTAAACCTTGAGAAATATGAAGTCCTACACTTTTAAAGGACAGAAGGGAAATATTTAGAAGCCATCTGTCTCCCAACATTCAAAAGCTCAATGTAACTAACTACTACCTTATAAATTTTATCGTAAGAACTTTCTGTTTACATATGTAGACACCTTAACTTCTATATTGTTTTTCAGTCATAACTTATTTCCTCTCTTTATTATATTCTTAAAGGTTAATTGAAGGCTATTCTTGTATTACACATTAATGCATCTCATATATATAAATGAACATTTCATCACAGGAGGAGTGAAAACAGAGGGCACATAAACTTTGCATTACTTTGCAGTACATTAGTTTGCAGCTTCTACCTGTTTGATGAAACATGGCAACTGTTTAACAATGTATGATTTGGTGGTATAAAGTTAAAAAACCAGCAGCATTTCTATATTTTTTAAAAGTAGAGATTTATCCAACCACTTAATTATTGTGAAAACTCTTACTGCAACTCTGTATATATTTTTCAGTATTAATCAGTTTCAGCTTTTCTGTTCCTGTATATCATATTGAAATTACTATACATAAACAGAGTCTTTATCATCCTTCTGGACCCATACATAATTAAGTAATGATGTTAAGTAGTGGCAAATTAAATAAGGCAAGAATCTCTCACATTAACTTGGACTGAGAAATAATTTTATTTCAGAAACATTTCTAATAAAGTTAAGCTTAAAATAAATTAGAGTATGTTGCCTAAATATGTTGTGATCCCACAAGAAAATATATACCTTTCATTTATTTTTATTTTCATTGTTTACTAAATTTTACTTAGTTTGTAACAAGAATTGCACAGTTAATAGGCTAAGCTTACCTGGAAGAAAACTCTGCTGTAAATTGTAATAAGGCATCTCCTTCATTTTCAGCATTTTCTGGCACTTAAAAAAATTAAAAATATAAATCAAATGCAACCTTATGGAAACAAATTTTAGTATGTGAACTCACTTGCTTCATAGATTTTTTATTTTTTTTTTTACATTGACAGCTTATTGAAGTGGTTACCAAGAGACCATATAAATTTCATGAAAGACTATTGACTATGAACCTCTGGAAAGACATGAAATTTCCAGACACTCTCATGAATATATTCAGGCTTTGCAAACAGTAAAATCCTTGGGTCCAGTGTAATGTGATATATCACTTGTTCAGAGTTAACACTCTGGACTTACTTCAATACATTAAAATGAACGGACTGGCTTGAAAGGCTTGACCCACTATATTGCTAGTCACATTTTTATTTTTTTTTAAAACTTCCTATACATAATGTTAAAAAGTTTTCTATATTAACACATATATTAGCTGTCAAAAAACTTCTAAGGTAATAACACTAATGCAAGCCTAAATAAAGAGTATACAGAATTGCATATGGGAGGTAATTGACTGTTCCTGCTCAATGCTTTTCATAATTCAAGGGCAAATAATCACCGAGAAACTTGTTTCAGGTAAATAGCTAAAAATATTAATCACCACAAGATGCTGAAGCTACGATCTGTAGAATTTTCAAAACAGGGAAATGGAAATCTAGTTATATACAGCAAGATTTGGTATGGGATCATAATTTCACTAAGTTTAATTATTATTATTCATTTATAAGCTAAAAACATAAGGTTAAAAAACTTCCTCCATGGGGAGATGCTTTCATAGTTGCCAATTACATTTGCAGTATTTTCATTTGATACATACATCAGACATGACACTCAAACAATTCTAACATTCCTATCAAAAGATACTTTCCTGTTTCTTATTATGCAGACCCATCACACCTCTCTGACTTCACTACTGCTGAACAATCACCAGTTAATTGTAAATCAGTTGTCAACTCTTACTCATTGGCGATTTCCTCAAGGCAGATGATGCTACTCCAAACATTTCTCCATCATCAACTCCAAACTCTGTAGCATCTTCAAAGTCATCTCCATCACTGTCACTAACCATATGAACATCAGTGCATTGCTATATAAAAACAAAACCCAAAATCCACCATAAGCCTGTATTACAGACATCTTCAGTGAAATACGAAATACATAGTGAAAAATACTTACACATTTCTATAAAAACACTTGATAAAATGCAGTATATTTTACTATTTTATATAGCATTATCAGACTGCTTTTTATAAATAAGTCCTAATTTTTAACAGAATTCTGGTTGACAGAGCAATATTATGTGACAAAATGCATTATTTAATAACTGAGGAACTATCTCTGAATACACAGTTGAGCAAATTTTATCCAGAGTTCCATCTAACGGTATTACAGGTGGTTTAACTGCATAAGAAAGAGTGAGAAAAGCTGCACAATCTAGCAATAATTTTAGACATCCAGATACAACCTACTTTAGCAATACTTGCATGGTGGGGGACAGTCCTTGGGAAGGTACCTATCTATGGTATGGCAATCTCTGACATACAAGTTTAGCACCTGTAGTCCTAACTTGGCATACCAGACTACTGCATGTTGAATGACAGGCTGATTTATTTGGCATACCAATATAAAGGAGAAAAATCAACTTATTTGTGCCAGGAGCTAAGGTCCCACCTGTGCCTCCAACTTCCACCATCAGATCTTTTGGATTTTATGTCCTCTGAAACATAGAACAGCTCAGAAAAACCTTCGTTTTAGCTATTCAACGTAAACTTGCCTCTAAATTGACTTCCTTTCATGAACGGCAATTCCAGCTCCACTTTACCTAGAAGTTATGGTGAGAGTATACTACAGAAAATCTACATGAATCCCTGAAGGTGCAACAAGTGTATTACAGAACGTGAGATTTCAGCTCTAGCATGCAAGTGACCACAGGAGGAGCAAAGAGCTCCAAACACACTGGATCTCTCTCTACAATAGCTACACATAAAGAACTTCAAATAAAGAACACTTCCTGAATGAACTAGTCAACAAGAAAATTCTACAAGGTGAACAAACTCAGTCAGATAATTTTGAAAGAATGAAGTAAAGCTGCAATGATACATCGTTATGCTGGTAGATCTCAGGAGAAGACAATAACCATAATAACCATCTATTTAACCTGCTAAGTGGTTTAGGTAGAGCTAGAACAGCACTGTCTGACCATCCTCTAACTTTTAACAAGTATCCAACAGCCTATATCCAGACTTGCATCCTGACCGTGCCTCACAGCTATGTCTTTTGAACTCAAATGGGCTGAACAGATTGAAACACATCCTTTTTGTGCAGCAAGATAAACCTTATTTGCTATAGCTCTCTAAACAAAACGGTAAGAAAAGCGTGTGGAAAATGGGAAACCGCTTATATTAAATTCATTTTGAGGAAGGACAAAGGCATTGGAGATTTTAGCCCAAACTATTAATAGTTAGAAACAACAAAACAGCAGTTTACACAGTCTGCAAACAACTTTTTCTGCTAATACTGAAAATATGTTTCAAACTTCTATTTAATTTGGAGTATTTTTCAATGCTTAGTGTGGCTTGCTTATTTTGTTTTTCCTCTTTTTTTCAATGACTCATTTACCCAGTTCCTTACTTTGTCACAATTAATTGTTACAGGAATTGTAAATTGATTCTTTTAAGATGCAATTCTGCTGGCATATTTGACAATAGAAGGCACAGTGAGCATTGTGAAATGAGCTTTCCCTGCTTCTTCCTAGAGTATACTGGTAAAATGAAGATGATGTTCTTACCTCCTCTGACTGTTCCCTCGTTTGTACGGGTGAAGATCTTCTTCCAACCGTAAGTCGATGGCAAGGAAAAGTCAGTCCCGATACAGCTAGAGTCATCTACAAAGAAAGCAATGATTGTTTATTAAAGCCATAGTTTCAAATGAAGGTTGTTTTGGTGTTGTTTTTTAAGGTTGCTTTGAGATTTGAACTGAAGACTGCACCGCAGAAGATCAAATTAATTATACAACCATAAAGAAAGAACGCTTAAAAACTAAAATGATTCCTTACATAAAAATATTGAAAGAAACATCAACTAAGTTTTACGGGTGTGTATGCACAGAGTATCAAAACAAACGAAATGGAACTGCAAACTCAAAACTGTCTTGAATTGTTATTTTCTCCTAAATCAGTACTGAAGTTTGAACCATTATTTGTACATGGTAACTTTTACAGTGGTACGTTTTGATGAAGTAAATGTAAATTTTTCCTTCCTAATGAATAAGCAAATGTTGAAGATGTTCTAGATCCTATAAAAATAATTACTATTTTTGCAGGGCACAGAATGAGACCTACATAATATATTTCAGAAATACAGCATCCTCCCAATCAGACTGTAAAAACATTAAGGTAAAACAAATTTCAATCACACCCCCCCCCCCAGAAAATCCAAGAATAAATCATAAGCCTTAAATTTCATTTACTGCCATGAGCACTGAAAATACCCCATTTATTTTTATACATAATTCAGAATGACTTTATCACTTGTCTGCTAGAACTCACAAATTTAATTTGCTGCAGGTTGAAGCAGGCTGATTACCAAATGAACGTTAACCTGTCTGAACTAGCCTACTGTCACATTCTCATAGCAAGGTTAAACGGAAGTTTAGCTGCATAAAAAGCCCAGCTATCGTCTTAAAGGAAGTGAGTAATAATACTCTGGAGCAAATGAAATATTAAAGACGACATACAGGTCAAGACCAATTACCTATGAAACTCCTGTGACAAGAGCATAAGAACTGTATTCTCTGTAATAATCCACCAGTTTAATTAGTATTTTTCTAAGCTTTTAATAATAAACAAAACCCAACTGCTATAAAACCTGAAACTTTGCCCTGTAGTTACCACACTATATAAAATACTGGTAAAACATTCACACATGCACACTAACCACACACAGACTGAAGTTCCCTATCTAACAGCATCAAATACCCTGACAGATGCCTGGAAAGGCTCCCCATATCTTTTACATACCCATTAAAGAAAGAGTGGTAAGATCAAGCAGGCAGTTATTGTGCTGCTTCATCACTTGGCCCAATAGCAGGGTGTTGCAATTCCAATTTGCAACCCTATATTATAGTGTCAAAGCATCTCTCGAAAATGAGCTAACAGCAGAAGGCGTTCGACATCAGAGCACATTTCATCCTACTCTCCAGACAGTTGCTGGAATGTTGGGGTTTTGTGCACGTCTATGTGAGAAATCTCCATCCCCTTTCACTTTTTTTTTTTGAGAAGTTTTTGCAAAGGAAAGGCTAGGACAAATAGAAGCTCTGCCTTTCATTTCAAAATAACCCTACAGCATGAATGTTTCTCTAGAATTAAGTTATCTTCGTTCTAAGATAAAGGAGAGTCCTCTCTCAAGAGACACTCTTGCATCAGAAAGTTTAATCTTTATTTTGGAAATCATAAAAACGTCAACACTAAGCAAAAGATTACTTTTCAGGCAGCTTGGTCCAGGGCCATGGATAGCAAACCTCAACTGCTACAAATATTTTGAACACAGGCCAATTTACTGATGGGAGCACTCGCTGAAGCATCTCAGTGGCAAGAACTGTTTAGCTGTCAGGCTGCTCTTGGAGAGTTTTTTCTTTCCAAATACTGCATCTGCCTACTCCCAAACAGGGTTGCAGTACATTAGATATACGAATCGCTGTGTCACAGCCATCTTCCCATGGGAATGGACAAAATCTTTTTACCAACTCCAGAACTGAAAATACTGGTTTGGGGCCTGAGTACCTGACTACCCATATTCTCAACTCATAAGCCCATCCGATTGTGCAAAATCTCAAAAGTCACTAACTTTTCAGAATGTTTTCTTTTTCTGCATGAAAACCACTGTTATGCGAGTACTGTAGCTTGAATCGGATGGCTTTCACAAGTGCAAGAAGAGACATTGAAAGGCGCATATGCAGGACTCTTGGCACCAATAATAAGCTATATATAGAGTATGAAATAAATAATACATTAAAGCAAAAATAAATAAGGTTAGTCCATTTTTCTAGGCAGTAAATGTACATGTGCAAATCCCTACTCAAAAGGTCTCACAGCTGGAAGGTATGTGAGGTGGAAAGTGAAACAGAATCAGAAGTAGGCAAAATGACTTGCAAAAAGTCACTGAAGACGATACTGAAAAGCCAGATCTCGTCCAACACTGTGTATAGACTGCTCATGCTTGTTGAAAGTTTAAGTCATTTCCTTTTTGGCTTCCTATAGCTTTTTTAAGGGGAAGGACAATAAAATTGAAGCCTTGGAACATTCCAGGGAGAGTGGTAGGAGCAGATTCCTTTTAGGAGACAGCACAGATATTGAACAGATTGCTACTGGTATGCAAAAAGGTAATGGTATGACCTGGACTAAAAGTGCACAAAGGATACTTAAAATATATTTTAACTACTAAAAGAAAGACCATTACCAAACATACAAATTAGAGAGAAAAAAAATGGGTCTAATGCTCACCTGTGCTTTCCAACACTAAGACACTGAATTTATTTGTAAATGTTCAGTGTAAGATGATTTGTATTTCAATTGCCAGTATTAATAACTGGGGGATAAAGTTAAGCAACATCTTTTCTGATCTGAACATGCAGGATTCTTTGCCAAGAACTTTCCAGATCAACCTAGAGATATTTGCCAAATCCAGAGTGAGACCAAGTGCTTTAAACAATAGATTATTCTTCCTGTTAGAAAGTATCATTTTTATGTAGAAGCTTCTAGAAATATCCTTTAGAACAATCTCAAAAGACTATTTTTTCAAGTATTTCATGCAGCAAGGAAAGAAATCATTGAGAGCATGTAACTCCAGAGTGCTGCCATAACATGCTTAGAATAATAGGAAAAATTACGAGTCCATAATCTCACAAGTTTGTGATCTTCTAGAAAGAGTTTGTTGGCACAACTTAATTCCCACTCTTGCAGACTTCTGAAATTATAAAAGAAGGTGCAAACTCAGTCTCTTGCACAGGTCCAGAGGTATTCTATCAAGACACTGAAGATCTGAGCAAGATAAACAATAGTAGGAACATAAAGGAACGATACCAGCAGAGAACTGCAGCTGCGGAAATCTCTCCACTGAGAAACGCTGATAGAAAAATTATAAGCTCAGTGTACTGCATCAGGAAAACAGTAACTGCATATGACAAATTGGTCTTCCTCATATTCAGCCACATGCTAATCGAGAAAAACAGCACTTCAAAAGAGCTTCTAATGGCAACCGTATCTAATGAGGAAAGTATGAAGGCAAGCCCTAAGAGCTTTCTAATACCTTATAGAATATAGTTGGACATCGAAAGTGGCCAGTTTAAAGCAATAACCTGTAAAGAACTGGACCTTCCTCCTCATCCTCAACTATGACAGTCATTCTGGAAACACTCACTCTTTGCTCCATATAAATACAGACATGAGTTTCTCTAGCAATCCAGTAACCTGAATAAAACACTAAGACAACTCATCTTGCCACTAAGCTGCCTGTATTTAAGTCAGAACATACTTTAGAAAATAAATTATGGTAGAAAAACAGGCAGGCCCTTGAAGCACGTAATTTACAGACTTTTCCATTAGGCTTGTTGTTATCCTCTCAGTGCTTACCGTTGCAAAGTATGGCCTTTCCAGAGGGATGAGATGGAGAATGACCTGTCAAATCACTGCCAAGAGAGTCAATGATCTTTAGTAGAACAGCTTCTGTCCATATCAGCTAGCTCTGGAGCAAATCAAAATCCCTACAATGGTCATCAACAGCAGGAAACTTCCCCAGGAGCTCCAGAGGTTCACAGGTGCAGTAGGAAAGACAAGGCTGCAAAACGTGTCACCTTGCAGAAGATGAGAGCCGCAGATATATAATGGGCCTGCTTTGGCATGACTGGAGAGGTTGTGGTGTTCAAAGGATACTTGTCATCAAGGGATCCCTTTTCTCTAAAAGGTTGTAGCTCTTTTAACCAGACCCATTGAAAACAAGCAAGCATAAGGGATAATGTTTAAGGAAAGTAGGAATATTGATTTACTTTGTGCTCTTTGTTAAGTATTTGATTGCTACAAGAGTAGTGAGAATTTTGAGGTTTTGAAGTGTGTGGGAGTTCTGCTTGTTTGGTTTGCTTTAACGTACATTAACACATCTATCTAAACATACAGGTACTCACCACTGTTCCTGGTAACCAGGGAAAGTTATTATATGTAGCCCTTCAGCTGTATCACCTGGTAGTTGTCAACTTTAAAAAACAGCTTTTGATTGTTTAAAAGGCCACTTAAAATGAGAAACAATTTCAGTCACTATAACAGGGTAATTATCTTTATTGTTTGAGCTACTCAAATGAAGAATCCTTTCCAACTCACTGGAGTGACATTTTTCCATGGCAAAGTATTTTCTTTTCTAATATAATTTTTTGGACATAAACTAGAGATTCTTGATCAGTTGCTCTGAGAAATTCAAAGGTCAAAATATAAACCTTACAAAGCATCAGAAAAAAATTCACAGAACACTTGATCCATATGCAAAAGAAAGGAGTCTATCAATTATGCCAGATTTCACTTGCTCATGCACAGCAAGTGAAGCAACAGGCATTAACTGACAATGGCAAACCTAAACTAGAACAAAAACCTTGCAGTGGACTTACTGGCTGGATTTTTTAATATATAGTAAAAAGATCATAAAAAGAAATGTAATTTCTGTATTACTTGACTGCTATGAATGACTTGAATTATTCAATTAGCTGTACTTCTAATGCAGAATTATGTTTGGTTGTATATTATCTACCTCTGTAGGGTTCGGCGTTCGGAAGATCTCGTGATGTCACGGAAAGTTAGAGGGTTAGTCGCAGCCTTGTGATGTACCTGTAACCCCACCTCCCCTTGTTAGTATAAAAGGAATTAACTGTGCAATAAAAGGTGGAAGTTGGCGCTCACACTGTGTGTGTTATCTGTCTCTTTCCCTGGTCTGGGCCGACCAGTGATCTAATCGTGGCACCTTGATATGTAGCGAACACTACATACCTCAACAGAAAATTAAATGGGGGAATTCTCATACTGTGATTTCCTCCTGAGGTAAAGGAAAATAATCCATGTTTTCTGCCTTTAATACTCAGAGCTAAGGTAAGCAAACAAAATTCTGGTGTACAAAAAAAAAAGCATGTTTTCCGATACTCAACTCTCCTTCATGAAACTCCCATAAAAAGCAGACTAACTCCCAGTCATACTCAAGGTCAGCTTGTAGTATATTAGGCAAAAGGAAGTCTTAATAACTTGCCCTCCATTTCTAGCATCCTGAAAAACAGTTCCAGCTTTCTACCTGCAGTCACTAGCACAGCTGGATGGAAGAAGCCACAGGAGAAAACCTTCCAAAAGACATCACTCCATCTGTAATTACCAAGAAGGTACAGGCTTTCTAATGCATCCTTTTAGACTCTATAATGTTGAACAGGTAGAAATAAAACTGGCGTATACTCAAATGTGGAGGTGGGCAGGTTTAGCATATAAAGTGCATAATTTAGCCTTTTGGTTTTTATAATCTCAAGCAGTTAAGGAACACGCAGATTACCTAGTCCCAAATCTTTCAAGATGGCATCTCTAATTTCTGTTTGCTGTAGCTCTCATAATTAGCCCAAGACAAGGAGGTGCTTCATCCAGTGCAGTGCCTTTCCCATCCATCTCTCTGTAATGCAGTATCTTTAGAGCATCACATCTAATAAATTCCAGAATTATACTTAATGTTCTGGGTATCAATATTAATTCTGGTGAAAACTGTCAATGTCTGTTTTCCCCTTGTTAAGTAGGAGGGAAAAAATCAAGCCCGCAGAGTATCTGTGCTGAAGATAAATCTGCTGTTAGCACAGATCATAATATGGAGTTCTGGCTGGATAAACAACCTCCAGAAGTCAGTAACTGCAGTAGCTCTCTCTTATCTCAGTATTGGTTTGAGAATGTTTTATGCCTTCACTGTTATCACTGTACAACCAGTGCTCTGCGTAAGAGGCAAGAGAAGATTATCTCCAGAAATATATGCCAAAAATATTATTACTCACCCTGTGAAGTCAAATTTCAATAGAGATTATACAAGCATCTTGAAACCCCAAACCCTTTCTTTCACCCTGGAAACAATAGTAGCATGAGAGCAACATTCAGAGTATTATTAAAAGCATTGTAAAGTCACTATGAGTAAAAAGTTACCTAATTAATTAAGAACAGAAGTTCACACTAAGCTTGAATAGTCTTTGAATCAGAGCTGTTTCAACAAGGGGAATTCTACCACAACTGCTAACTTCTAACAACCCTCAATAATTATTATTACAGTATATACCAACTCTGAAATCTAACAGACCTTTGTGGCTTCTACTTAGTACCTTGGCCATAACTAGCTTGTCAATATTAGCTAGCTGCAGTTTCATGTTAGAAACAAATATATTAACAAACATGGAAATGATATCCCAAAATAATATTTATAAATCAGGAGGTCATCAGCTGAATGAGAGCTCTTTCTAAAAGTTGCATAGCAGGCTGCAGTACACACGTGGAGATTTACAATACACATATATCACACAAAAAATTCTTAATCAGAAATGAACGCACTGTTGCCTACAGACTGAAACCTAATCCTGGTTCAAATACTCCATGTGACAGCCCTTTCACTGTGCTCAAAATGTGAGTTGCTTAGCTTTTTCATTTACTGGTTTACTCACTGATACATGGCTAATGTATAAAGAAACAAACATGACTGAGTACATTTCATAACACGCCATGCTCAATTATTCAAAATAACGTAAGACAGAGGTGCCCATAGCAAAATACTCAATGACTGACAGGTGTCTCCGCTGTGAAAATTTCACTTCCAAATAATTTGATCCTTTTTCTTGTTGGAGCAATTGCTATGATGCTTTTCTCCCCTCATCAGGTAAGAGAAAGGGTTAAGGATAGAGGGGCAAGGAAGGAGATTTATCAAGCATTTCAGTTTTCATATTAAACTTACTATTCTGTTATTTGACTTTTTGTTACAGCATAAGCCAATTCCCCAAGTATGATAAATGTCAATGATACTACAGATGTTGGTATGCACGCATTTTCTTGAAGCTAGGGAAAAAAAATATCTTTGAAGACATCTATATGAAGCTTGAGAAGGGACAAAACGTTTGAGAAGGAACATTTCTGTCCTAGTTTTCTATTGCACTCTATATGCATACGGTACTACTAGCTGAGTTTGGATACTAGGCTTTGGAAGGATTTTCCCAGCTCCTAGCTCAAATGATAAAATGGAAACTGAAGAGGAAGATGATGAAATACCATCAGAATTTATTCTAGAAAGGATCTAGAAAAAATGGGATCAAACATTTTCATCACCCAAGTGGACCAAGAGCAGTAAGGTAACAAAGACAAAACAATTCATCAGTTTTCTACATCTTGGCTGAATAGAACAGCTTTCAGACCTTTATGCAGCCTTTCTGTATCTCCAGATTCAGCCCATCCATTAGACCCATCCATTCAGACAGGGTCAAGCAAGACTGTGATAAGCGAAAAATTCTCTTGCTGCTTAGTCTAGACAGACTTGAGTTTAGATGTCTGCAAGGCATATTCATCATTGTTAATCCCTTCTTCTTGATAAGCAGATCTCAGAATTCAAACAAGTTCATTTCTCCTGGCCTAACAAGATGTCATCTATCTCTCCTCACTAGACAAATTAAGTTCCCTGTTCAAAAAGATTACCATGCTAACTGTGCGGAATGGGAAATTAGAGAGAAATACTTTTTCAGCAGGGTAGATGAAGGCACAGACCTACACCTCAGACCTCTGGTCTTTAAGTCAGAATCTCAGGGTGATCTAGGGGACTGCAGACCAGTTCGACCTAACATTACTCCCCAGAAGGACACAGGAACAAATTATAAACCAATCTATTTGAAATGCCTAGAAAAGAGGTTATTCTGCTTACCATTGGAGCAAGACTGGTGAGGCTGCTGCTCCCAGCATACTAGCGTTTCCATTTTTCTTTTGTAGCCTATCCTTTTTGAGATTAAAGAAGTGAGCAAAACATAAAGCAAGGAATATTTGTGTGGTGAAAGGGAGATAGCAATTAATGTGGCATATAGGAAAAATCAAAGTGTAAAAGGGAGGGAGGAGAGGTACAGCATGTGAATGACGGCAGAGGAAGTTCTACTTCCACACTTGAAATGTAAGAGTGGGAAGTTTTCCATTATACAAACAGTTGAAGAGAACAGTGGTTTCTAAATGCATCCAGCACAGCCCTTGAATATGAATATTGAAGCAGAGAAAATTAAGAGCGTGGGAAGTCTTTGGCAATTTTTTGCGATTCTCCAGAGAATATCAAGACAGCTCCATGCTCTTTCCTGGTTGGAGACCCAAGCACACAGAAACCAATCCATGCAGGAAGGAGGTGGTAGACTCCCAAGCAACCCATGCTATTTCTGAGGATACTCAGAGTCTCATCATCTCAAGAAAAATGATGCTATGACATGAGACATCGTTCACATTAGGTTGTTCTTGCCATGGCTCTAGTTCTCAGTGTTTAACCAAGCATTATTACCAATGTGTGGGCAGCCTGTTGTGCTCAGACAAACCCTCACTAAATTCCTTGGGAATAAATAGGTGCTCAACACTGCCAAACCCATCACTTATCGCTATATAATTATACATTAAAGAATCTATCTTGTTTTCAGTGTATAATCTCAAAAAGTCAGTGATACATGATTTAAGAATTCACACATGTTCATGTTTAAAAGTAATGTTTAAAACTTCAAGGATTACAGGTTTTTTGTGAATTAATGTTCATCTTTTGCTTTGCTCTTTTCTCAAAGCTAGCAAGTATTCCTTCATTAGTAACAGACTGTAAAACTACTTCTATCCATACTGAAATACATTGTATACATAAAACAAGTGTTATCACAGCAACAACAAGCAAGTATCCCACTGTAAAATGAAGGTACACTCCAATTAAAAAAAAAAAAAAAGTCTATCAAATGCATTTTTTTGAAATTTACTGAAACAAGGGCTTTTTTTGTACCATGAAATTAATTACGAGACTCAGAGAGATTTACTATACAGAACTGAAGGGCTCTCTTCAGTCTATACTAGTCAAGACATTGCTATGCAAGTTTAGTAGATAATTTTAAAAAAATTAATCAACCAACCAAAGCTCATCTACTATCATGTAAACCCTTATCCCTCCTTGAACAACAATAAAAAGTGGATGTAATTCCACATTAGCCACTTTGTCTTTTGACATCAAATAGCATTAGCTGGGAAAAACAGTCAAGTATGCTCTAGGTTTGTTTGTTTTATTAAACTATTGTACAAATACTAAAATGAATAGAAGAGTTTAGAAGAGTTTAAAAAATTTGACAGCCCTTGAAATTAACTTCCTCTGGAAAATAACTTCAATTTCATTATGCATCTTCAAAACAACAACAACAAAAAAATCTTGACAGGTATTCAACGTTCCACTTTAAACACTAACTGGATGAAAAAAATCTCTAGGGTGGAGTGTGTTCAGGTTATAAATCAGCAATGCTTATTTTAACTCCTCACAAAGTGTTGTTGAGATAATTACTGCTGACAGCTTTATTCAAGGTTCATTTCACTTTTTCTACTATTTTTCCCCTGTTAGAAGTTCAGCAGGGCCCATGGGAAGATCCACCCCTCACACCTGTTAGGGTTCTTCATGTTACTGAGGCCAGTTTGGACATGTCACTTCAAATTAGCATTGTGCCAGCGCGCTGTGACAATTACTTATTGCAGGTTTAACTTGAAAAAAAGTTTCTAATCCAGCCACAAGAACAGTGTCAGAGTACGTAATTTAAACCTGTCAACACAGGTTGTAGGAAATTCATTCCAAGGATTTCAGTGATGTTCCCATGGTAGATCTTTGAACTATAATGAAGATTAAAATCACAAAGGAATGCTATAGAGTTAAAACACAGAACCCAAAAGTTTAAAAAGATCTGAACTGAAAAAAAGTGTCTTAAATATTAATAATTTTTAAAAATTTGATAAATATTTTAGATTAAGAGATTGCTTTCTTTAATTCTCCAAAATTCTTCTGCAGTTTATTCCAAAAGGCTGCATATTAAATGTACGTATCTTATTCCTTCTGCTGCAGTATAAAGACACCCCCCTGGGAGATCTTTACACAACGTGATGAAGGCAGCAGCACAGTGAAGATGCTCTGGAATTGACTTGTGGACAAACAGCACACGGGGTGGGAGGAGGGAGGCTGGAGAAGAGTCCATGGCACAGTGAGCAGGCCACTTGTGTTTTTTAGACACCAGATGCGGGATGCTGGAGTCACAGCCACCACCATGATAAAGCAAGCTTCACAAAATGCTGCCGAGAGTTTCTGTACAAGCTTGAGAAAAAGTTGTGCCCAGTCCTCTGGGAACACCCAGCGCTGGTACGCTGGTTGAACACACATGCCAGTTTTTGCTACGGTTGCTGTTAATCACCAGCCGTATTAACTGTGAATCTATCACTCTCATTTGCTAGCTGAATGAAAGAGAAGATTATCCCTGGTTTTGATTATTTCTCATTTGATTAAGCCTAGTTAGGCAAGTTAGGAATTAAAGCAGAAGGACAGATACTGTAGTACTTAATGTTGCTTCAAACCACAAATATATTTAAAGGAAACAAAAGGAAAAATTTTCTTGTACAACAGATTCTACTAAGAAAAAGATATACTTGAGAGACTGAAATAAATACCCATGATCACTTACAGAGCTCATTCTTCTCAGACAAAAACTGTAAATATTAAAAAGGACGAAAAATCTGCCAAGCCATTTGCAGCTATTTGAAACACAGGGTAACAGAATTAAATAAACGCTGAAAGACCTGGAACACAGTTAAGTATAGACCATGAGGCTAATTGTGGATCTTGAGTTAATTACTTTCCACTGATACGTTTTCTCAATGGTCTTTTACATCAGTTTTTTCTTTCCTCAGTCTGAACCCCAAGGCAATTCAGCGTGCTAGCCTCCAAACTCTGGGTGATTCATTGTGTACTTCTGCCTTAGGATTTTTAGTTCATGCAGAGAAAGCCAGGCTTTCACATCAAGTTGATGTTAATGTGCACTGACAAAGCAACAGTAAAGGAGCTTCATGTTTGTCACAACGTGCACTCTTTAATTTAGTAATTGCTTTATACTGATATGCAAATAATGACACATTTCCCAAATTTCCAGTTCCTCGGCAATGCTTTCACTAATTACTTAGTGGTTAAAACTTATGCATGTAAATTGGTTAAGTGAGTTTATTACCAAGTACACCTGTGTGAATTGATCTATAAAACATACATGCCTGGGAACAGGTTATAACTCACTGTACATTCCTGAATGTCTCAGGAACCGAAAATAAATACTCTCTCACCAAAACAAGATCTATTACGACTAATAGAGTGTTATTCATAGATAAACTGGGATTCCCAACCTTTCCCAAGCTAGAGAGAGACTGCCTTTGGGTGACAACAAATACCAGGAGTCAAAGCATTCATCCATTTCATGTTGCCAAATGAGAGAAGGATCAAGGTAAACAGAAGAAAAGGTCGGTAAGAAAAAGGACAAGAAACCCTCTGGTACCTGAAAACGTGGGAAAGCACCAGCATCCACTCACCCATCGGTTCTCTGAGGACCATCACATGCTCTGCAGTCTGGTTATTGTATTTTGTGATACACCTTAGCCTTACTTTTGATACTCTAACAGTGACTGTGAAAAATCCAGCTGCACTTAATATGGATTCAGACTCATAACAATTGCAAAAACACTAAACAGAGTTAATCTGTCTTCCTATATTTCCTTTCTTCAAAATTCTTCGCAGTGTAAGGGCTGAAAAGTAATCAAGGTACTAACATTGTCCTGTTTCATTTGCTGGCTTCTGTGTTGAAAAACAGTGTCTGTTAGGTTTCTGATATTGTCTTTAAGTAACTGCACAATTGCCATAGAAGAGGACGTAATAATATTGTTTGTTCTAAGTCTGATCACAAATTGCCTATTTTTTGCTATTCAGAAGAGATACAAAACTGTTAAACAGATTTTTAAGGTAAGAAACAATTGTAAGTGAAATAATAAGCAACAGTATAAACCAAGAACCAATTAAATTCATCCAGATCACATATTGCCCAAAGAAATTCACAGATATATCTTGGGAACTGCTTTGCATTCACAAAGAGTATCAGCCAAATACTTGGCACATTTCAGGTCTATGGTGGGATGCCATTTACTTCACAGCATTGTACAATGCTTTGGACGGCAAACAGAAGAGTGCCTGGATATGTTTCCAGCACTATATAATTCCTTGGCAGAGTTCAAGCAGTTGTGCTAGCAACACTGCTTCCAACAAATGGTTCGAACACTGATAGGCTTTTTATGCTGCCTCTTCTTCCTGCATATCACTTTTCGAGGAATTGGATTTTTGCAATGTTAGCCTTTTGAAAACATGGTGTTACTGACTTCTAAAAATGAGCTTCTGAAAAGGATGATTTTGGCTTATTTTCTGTTTCCCTGACATGGAATATATAAAAAGACCTTTTAACACTTTGCATCAGTACAATTAAAAGCACTGAGTACATAACCTCCTCAATTAAAGGAAAAATGTTCAAAACTAGAAATAATAAATTGTATTAACACTAAACAATATTTTAGTATTCTCAAATGGTAAGTTGTTGGGCTGGGGCTGTTGCAGCTAAAAATGCATTAATTTCATCCATTCAGTATAACTACATATTGTGTGTGCTTGGTTGATGTATGATAGTTTCAAGTGTGACAAGCAAAGATAATTAACTAAAAAATTAAGCATTTATAAAGGGTCTTTCTATTTGAAGACCTCCAAGGACTGGACAAACATGAAACATTCCCAACATATTAGACTGGATTTTCTTAGCCATCTAACAAAAATAAGATGGCAGTTTCTACTGAAATCTAGCTGAGGCCATGTAGCTACTTTTCTTTGACTTTTATGAAAGTTCGGCATTAAATCTCAGGCCTGCTCTTAGAAATGAGAAGGCTTGAGTTGCTTAAGTAAAGTGCTTTATTAAATGTCATAAGTAAAGTCTGCAGAGCTACAAATCTGTCTCAGCTCTATGTTTTGACCACTGGGCAGTAACTACATTTAGAAAAGGAATTCAATCCAGCGATTGCTATTGAAAACAGAGCTCTTCTCTTGTTTGGTAGAGGAAGTTACCTGTCTAAAATAGATTTATCAACTAGTATTTTCTTGGTTCCACGTTTTATCAACAGTTTATTGGACTTCAACAAAAAAGTCCCAACAGAGGACCAGATTAACTCCATTCTAAGCATTTAAAAAGTTATCTATGGACTAATCTAACATTATTTAAATACTTTTTTTTTTAAAGGAAGCATTTGAGACTATTATATCAGGCTCTGCACACAACTAGAACAAACCCCAAGTGAGGTTCTACCAATAGCAAATATTCTCACTTTTATATAAAATAACAAAAGTGATGCTGTAATTTTACATAGCTTGCTTCTGCTATTACACGGCAAGCCCTCTTACCATACACTTACTTAAAGTGAAACTCTGTTTACAAGGTCCCAAACACCTTCAATCTGTTGCAATGGATTTTCATACATCTTATAGTGAAGCT